>NW_020800046.1:0-79002 GCF_003590095.1 Trichoplusia ni
ATTTATCCCCTGCCGGGTTCGTTCGCAAATAAGTGCAATTTCAGGTCACAAACAAAATCCCGCAATAATCCCCACTTTATTTTTGCATGTTCTTTCAACGTACGGACTGCATGCGCTTTGTGTTTACAGAGCTTTTGATCAGACTGTCAGGGGAGCGATTAACAGAAAATGTTTTTCCCCATTAACAAAAGTTTCGTGGAAGAGAAAGATAGGACCAATCAAAAAACTATATCAAATTTATAGAGCGCAATTTTTGAACCAAAAAGGAAGGTGGTTTTTTCATAAAGTTCGGTACTGATATCATCAATCACTGGGAATGGATATATGAATATCCTAGAACAAGCTAACTACGTATCTCGGCGAGTCTTAGGTCTTATTGACAATTGACAATGTCAAAGAATTTGAGGGCTATAAATCTCGGTCGACACCTATACGAGCCTCGCGTAAAATGCTGATTGCGATACTATGTCCCCCTTCGTTCGAATTTGCGTAGTGGGCCCGCAGCAATTTATCACTTAGACATAGGACTAACCGGGCTGTCGGGCTACTCTGCGAATGAGCGATCAACGCCTAACGCCTTACCGAGACATACCAATACTCCATTAGCCCTAGTCTGATCTAAAATCAACATACTTATGAATATTCCTAATTAATCAATGTTCGGAAGAATTTGATTATTCTTATCCTCGCATTGACTTCCATTTATTTATTGAAAAACAAATACTTTTATTCTGTCTTCCTGATACATAAACAAATGAATAAACCCTTATGACCACTTTACGGCAACTTAAACATAATGTAAGAACATCTAAATCAGTATGATAGCTGAAGTTTTACAGTAAACTTGTAACGAAATAAGCCGAATAAAAACATAAAGAATAACATGCAAAATATATCGGAGAATGTTTATAAACAACTTACTCTTTGTCTGTCGGAGGATATGACGGGATCCTTAAGCCTAATATATCCATATATCAGACTCGTCACGTACAGACAGTTCGATATTAAGAATATGCCATAGTATCCGATCTGTTGCAACAGAATACCACTTAAGGACATGCCGATAGGGATTCCAAGAGACATACACAGATTGGCCACACCTACTCTGAATGTCCTCATTTCTTTGGTCGTTACGTCACCAATGTAGCTAAATACACCGACGCACACTGTTATCCACCCCCCGGTTAGCGACGGGAAAAGATCCGAGAGGGCCGTGATCTCCAAAGGTAATTCGTAAAAGAAATATGTGTTCAGGATGAAGCTCGTGCAGCACAACACTTCGCCCACTATAGGCAGGAGGATACATGCTTTTCGTTTCCCTGTTTTGTCGCTCCACGAGCCGACAAACAACACTAAGATACACGGAAATGCTGTTTGGACGATGTTTTTCCACGCTTGCACAGACGCGGTCAACTTCTGAACTTCAGATTCTTGTAACGTATAGTTCTCTGTTTGCCGCCTATTTAACGCGGAACACACTTCATCATCGTACCCTAAGTTAACTCTACACGCTTTCTCCAAATTCAAGTTTTGCACTGCAAGTCCTGAGAACACATTAGACATTATGTAACAAGCTATGATAGGTTCCACAGTGATGTTGGATCGGATCTGCATAAGCTTCTCCCGCACGCCCGGTCTCTTAGCTTTGGGTTCATCTTTCAGCGGAGTCTCGACTGCGGTCGCCGGCTTGTCAGCCGTCGCGCTTATCCCATTCATGATGTCCAATTTGTTATTCTATTTGAAAGTTCAATCAATCATCGTTAGATATGCTTTGACTTGTGCTATCGAGGTTCCCACGAGGTGTGCTGTTGGCGCGAGTAGCACTACGTTCATTGTTAACATATATGACACATCACTCCATAACAATCACTCGCTATTCACTGGTTCTGGTCCACAGCAATCCGCTCGCAATGCGATAGTGTCGGGCCGCCGAGCAGACTGAAGGATCCTCTTGTCTTAAGAGTTGATTGGACGGATACGCGTTCGAGTGGTGTCATTAGAGGCAATTGGCCGGGCGTAGTGTCGGCACACGGCGGCAGAGTGGCCCGTAGCCCGCAGGACTGCCTGGATCGTCGTCACAACCTTGCAATAAGTAGGCGTTTATCCCATTGGAGCAATGTCTGTCATTATATGAAACAGTGGGTACGCGCGCGGCCCTATTAGTGCACGGTCAAGGTACGCTCTATGCGTGGGCGGTGTTTTTCATTTCGTTTTCATTGCGGTGTCTGCTTAACGTCTCTGCAGGTAGACGAGTAAAGCCGCATGAATAAGTTAAACGTGTCAAATATTTACGTGAGAGCCTATATAACGGGAACTGCTTTAAATTATTATTTTAGGTCGTATATTTATTTTCAAACACAGAGGCATGAAAATAACTTCATGATTTTTTGTAGGTTTAAGAACATAATACCAAAATATCCTCGAAAGAAAACCTTTCGTCCTTTCAGAACCTTACTTTACCTACACTAAAATGTGTTTACGTAAAAAATAAAGCTAAAAAAAGATAATTCTTATAGTAGGGCGTCGAACCAGAGCTACTTTAGTTACAAATATCTTCCAGTAGGATGGCAGCGTAATAAAGGGGCAACGAGGAAACATTAGTCAATATGAATGGTTTCCCCTTACGGGCCCTTGCCAAAACTATTGGCTAACTACTTTTGCTTCGTCGGCGACTGACGACAAATTAAAAGAGAATATGGTATTACGCTGATTTAAAGTGATCTGTTTTTTAGGGATTTCGTCAGTGTTTTATTTTTTGGAGATTTGGGTGACTTATCATCAGACATTCTATTTGCTACCTTATTGCCCTTGCTATAAGGTTTATAATGCTGTTGAAAATTTTGCAACTGAACGGCAACGTCTTCATTTGTTACTATTATGCAATTCTAGAGTAGTGAGCTCGATACTCTTCCTATTTTTGTATGGCTGAGAACCTGAGAGTTAAACCGCCCGTATGACTATAATGTCTTAACACATCCTTAAAGTATTCTCACTTATTATGGTGTTGTCCTTCGTCGTTTAAGAAAGTGATGATTACTTTGTAATATGCACATACATTCAAAAAGACATTGTGCTTGCCGGGATTTGAACCTAAGACCTTTAACTCGGCCGTCCGATGGTCTTACCACTAGACTAGCACTGGTTCTTAATGAGCTTAATGAAGATGACTAAGTTTGTGTATCTTTACTGCTCATATTTTGCAGATCTGTCGCAGAATTATTTGCGACCTTGTTTTCAGGGATGTGAATAAATAATGCGTTGATTCGCCCACTATCAATTTACTCTATTCCTTACAATATGGCGGATGGGAATAACACGTTTAACTACTTGTGGCCGTGACTGTATTTAGAATTCTGTTTGATATTAAAAATAGTCGCTTAGGCTCTAGACAGACCGATCGCCCTTCAACAGCGACCCAGTCGCAAATTTTAGTTCAATTGCAGTCGGTTTGCAATCGGATTGTACGTTCAATTTGCGATTGGATTGCTGTTGAAATGCTTTGAATGCAGTGTTTTAAGCTAATACGGATTGTAATTGTCAATTTTAGTTTCAAAAGTGATCTGCCATCGTCCTTGTTGGGTATCTAAATTAATTAGACACAAACTTTAAATGCTACTAGAACTCTTTTTAATGACTACTCAATTCTCTTCGTTAAAATACCCATTGTATAAATGTTTTTCAGACTTTACGATTTCCTATCGAGTTGTGTTGTTTACAGCCCGTAACATAGATATTAAAGCAAATATTTATTATAAATATTAAACACGAACGTGTTTTATCAAAATCGGTTGAGCCATTTAAAACTTTTGAAGTTGAATGTGAGATTTTTTTATTTTAGCTTGTTGCTGCCTCAGAAAGAAATTATTTTCTACTCATGTTATTAAACTTTTCAATCGTTTTAACAAAAAATATTCTGTATAAGCTTGCAGATAAACCCAGTTACACACGACCCATCAAGAAAAGTAAGGGATCCAATCAAAGCCTCATACATCATTGAGGTCAGGACTTGTACTACGAAACCTCAAAGCCGAGTTATTGCTATTGTGGAAACGAGACGCCGCTACATGTGATCTCGCATGCTGTCTTACTTCCTCAGCTACATTATCCCTGTTTTAAATTCTCATGGTACAGAGGCAGAGATAAAATGTTTTATCAAAAATGATTTACAATACCATTAAACTGGAGTTTAAATCATAAACGGACACCTTTTGTTTTTTATGTAAATCCAATTGTTTTGTTTTATTGTTGATACGTTTGTTTTGGACTGCTATGTAAGTTTGGCTGTCATGTGAATTGGCGTTTAAATGTATCGCGAGCTTTTGTTTTTTACTTTTTTATTACTGTTTTGTTGGTTTTATAATGTCAGTCTGTAACTGTCTGATTTTAAAAATTGCCCTACAGCAATTAAATAATATTATCAAAACTAGCTATACATGTGACTTTGTCCGCGTTTTATTTCACATAAAATAAATTATTTTTCTAAATTAAAATGAAATAGTTGCTAATTTCGCGTAAGGCACTCAAATTTTTGACCGTTCCGTTGGTTAGTCGGTTATTTTTTTATTTTCGTTTAAGCGATGACCGGCGATATTTTTACTGCCTTTACGTTCGTAATAAGGTTCAGTGTTCAGAATTTGGGTAAGAAGCTCTAAAGTTCTAATAACGGTGTCTGTTATTTAAAAGATGGACTAAATAAAATTCACTTCTTACAGCCCGACAATTCTAATCTAGATTCTAATCATAATTTTACACGCACTTCAGAAATTTTCAAGGACTTTTCTCTTAAAGAGCGACAGGAAATACTAACTGCGTCTGTTTAGGTTTAAAGTGACCTCAATGACATAATAATGTCCCTAGGTCAAACATCATAATGATGTACAGCCCTCACTTAAAGTTTTAAGAAGTTGACTATCGTTTTATCTAAATTGCTTGTGTCCGTTGGTCAAAATCAAATTTCATTATCATTATTTTTTTCAAGTAGGCACAAAACCGCGGCTCTAAATGGCAGGTACCAAAAAAATCCCATTTAAATAAACCGGCAAGAAACTTCAACAAAATGCTTTCAAATTGGTCTCTAATTCTGTAATGAAACTTTTATTAAGCGCCTGTTTCAGGCTTACTAAAAACAAAAAATTAATGATTTATAAATAGAAAAATGCATCTATACTTAATATTATAAAGCTGAAGAGTTTGTTTGTTTGAACGCGCTAATCTCAGGAACTACTGGTTCGAATTGAAAAATTATTTTTGTGTTGAATAGACCATTTATCAAGAAAGGCTATAGGCTATATAACATCACGTTGCGACTAATAGATGCGAAGATACAATGGAAAATGTAGAAAAAACCTTCTAACCACATGGACGAAGTCGCTGGCAACAGTTAGTAATATATACAAGTAACGTCAAATAACAATGTAAGTAAACAGATTTAAAATCACATAAAACCTCTTTCCTGGATAATGTATGTAGCAGAAAACAAACGTAAACCAAAAGTAATCCGCGGTGGATCGTAAAAATTTAACACTACGACACCCTCGCGTGTAATTATTCTCCAAGCAATAAAAGTTTAACACTACACGTGTTGATGGGGACCTCAAGTTGACAATTGTCATAAATAAGTACTCGAAAACATTGAGAAACGTTACAAAGTAATTGATCATACTTACGGCTGTCCATGCTTGCATGTGCCTTAAAAAAATGTTCGTAATACTACTGACCGTTTTGACAATGTGTTATGAATATCCCTGAAATTCATTTGAGCTTTTTAAAAGCCCGTCTTTTTTGTTCTTACATCTTTACTATTTTAATACGCAGAAAGCTCTGCGAATTGGATAGTATTTGCAATTAAATATGAGACCAAATTCAAATTCCTGGTCACTTGCTGGATTGGTAGAAGCCCGTAAAGCCGGGAATCAAAGGTTCGTCTAAAATAGTCTCAAATATCGAATCTAAGTCTCGTTTTTTTTAAATATGTAATTGTAAAAAAAATCCACAAACAACTTTCTAGATTTCAAAGAGCTAAAACAATTCCATAAAAGAACATTTCTACTATTTCATTAAATTAATGTTTCAGAAAAACTATTTTGCGCGTCCGTTAAAGACGAAGACAAGACACACGTAGAGACGTTTAAACGCGAGCAATTTTATTAGGACCGGTTCGTTACAGGGGAACTTTTGTAAGTCTCCCTGCCTCCGCAAATTGCCCCTACGTGATCCCCTGGCTTATTAACCTAGCACATATATTGGGTGTATCGGCTATTAGTCAGCAGAAACTATTGTGGGCTCCGCTTTAGGTTTAGTTTAGGTACGACAACCTGATGTAGAATGGTACAGGGGTAAGGTGACATTAAGGATTAAATAAATGTGAATAGTGAAGATCGGTTTGGCAAGGAATTTTGTTTATGGAGTAGAACCGTAGAGAAAAGGTTATGAGGTATTTACCAAAAAAACATGCAATCGGCTTCAAATAACAGAGTACAAAAACTACAGAGTCGAATGAGACCTTTATGAGCAAATGACAACTATTTCAAGTAATAATGTTCAGGAATCAGAAAAATCATTTCATCTGGTCCGAATTTATGCGGTAAAATATTTACAAAAGGAGGTTTTATTGAATGTATTTGTTCTTGTTTCATGGAGAACATACAACTGTACTTCACGACAAAGTAGTTTCCAAACAAGAAATAGAAGAACCAGAAACTTGTTCGTCGGAAACATCTGGAAAACCTATACATCACCTAAAGGGTATATAAACTTAACGTGTTGTGGAACCACACTGAACACATATCAGGATTACAAAGGATTTGCCCTCAAATGAATCGCTTACCTCTCGCCAAACGTGTTTGTAGGCATCCCGTATACCTGGGAGCTTGCCATAGCCTCTTAAACCAAGACTATTGGTAGTGTGTAAGAGGGATAGAGGGATGATGTTCTAGATTGTATTCCACGCCATCTCGCTTCTGCAAGAGTAGCTGTCTTGCTTTCATTGGTGGTACGATGACTGTAAACCTCAATGCGCGAAGCTATTTGGAACCTGCAAGATGAAATCTGTTTTATTAGGAATTATGGCTGTGTGCACTTGATTGCATTACTTGTCAATCATGTGGGGAGGCAAAATTTGATACCTTAAATTGGAATGCAAAAAGAATTGCTGAAGCGAAAATTCTAATCTTTTTTTTCTTTAGCTACTTTTGAGACCTTATTTAGTATCTATGCTATTCGGTGGCAATTGTGTAATTGTGCAAAGTTACTTTTTAAGAAAATGTGGTCGCTTGAGGAACGATTTAAATAAAAACTACGGACGTCTCTACTAGTCAACTTTTATATCGGTGGTCTATTTTGATGTTTTCTGAGCCAGCGGGATTGCCCTAAACGGTTACTGCAAAAGATACACAGTACACAGTACAGAACATAGTTCCTTCCTTAGAGTAGTAAGATATTGACACTTCCCTCTTCTTTTGAAAAAAGGAACTATTCTTTTTTTAAACCATATTATCAATACTTTGTCCGTTCTTCACAATCTGTCACACAAACTCCAAATAGCTCACATAGAATATCACAAAACAAACACTCCATAATTCCAATTCAAAGTAAGGGCACCTAAAAACACGTAACAGGATCCTATAATAATTCCCCGGGGATCTACAGTTAATCGCTGTATTGAGGACTTAAGCACCCAATCAAGGGAGTTGGGTAGAAGGGACGATATGATTATCGACGCACCCAGCGTCCCGGCGATGAGTTGTTTTATTCCGGGCCTGTATTAGAAGACCACCGTTATCCTACTAAACAGAGGTTTATGACTTGGTTATGTGTAGTGACATAACATGTGATGCTTGTATGTTTTGCTGTTGTTATGTATGCTCTGTCTCTGACACATATCCCTGTAAGAAAGTGATATTTCTCCAATTTGAACAATAATCATAAGTCAAAATTTATATTTATATTAGATTAGACAGATTTCATGGATAGATTTCATATTTACAATATAAGATTAGTAACAGATCGGATTTAGATTCATCCGATCAGCATTAAATATTTTAGAAATATGTAGAATTCGTCTAAGAAGTTGTACTTTCAAATATTGCAGTAAGTTTAAAATGTGTAAATTCTTTTTGACATGTAATTTTATCCAATTATGTTTTCTCGAATCACAAATCGAAATTTGAAACCAGCATTTTTATTTAAAATCCATAGGGATAAAAAAATCAAATAATGACACTTTTATTCGTTGGTTATATTCGTCAATTTCTATTCGAATTTTAAGTTGGAATTCTGCTCTTCGTTTATAGTAAAAACGCGAAATAAAATTCCTAGAATCGGTTTTCGTTGTCATTTTATTTTAAGCCGAATTTAAGGGTTAAAAAGGGCAGACTGAAATATAAAACGATACGATTCACGTTTTTTTATATTGAGAAAAAAGGTTGCATGCCGATTTCGAAGGGTATAATTATTGGAACTATTATAATAACTGAAACAATTAGTGACATTCTATATAACATGGAGCTAGTTACAGCTCTGGTCGGTGTTCGCACGAATAATGTTCGTATGTCCATCACGGTCAGCTCGTAAACTATGTTTATGGTCTCGCAAATTGAAGGGGCTTCCTCGTTCCTTCCTCCTGACCCTAGAGTGTTGCCAGGATATGAAATGTTCTCCTAAAACGATTACCTCCTTAAGCTTTAACAACTTAATTTGTTGTTGTTTGCGCTTTATCTTTTGGTTGATAAATTTAGTTTTGTGGGTTTTGGGTTTGTTCGGTTGATGTTTGTTCTATTTTGGGAGGTGAAAAAATAAGATTAAAAATCTTTAATATTGTTCAAGTTCAAAATAGTTAATCTAGCGCAGAACTATATCAAAGTTCTTAATCAGCCTTATCGTTTTAACAAAAACTTAAAATTCTAAAATACATTTATCAACCTGAGAATTCCCAACACAAAATACTACAAGCTTTAGAGTCCCAAAAAAATATATAAATAAAAAATACAATTTAATCAACCTAAAAGAACACCCATTAATTAGGGAATTCCGATAAACACTGGCAACCCATTCCCTACCGTTTAGTATTGAACTATGGACGAAGGTTGGAACAATTGCGTGATGATGGCCGCGAGATTTGTCCGCCGAGGGGAAACTCGGCTGCGTATTATATAATTTAGCCACACACTAGGAAATTGAATGGGTGATGCGGGCACTTGGCGATATCACTTGTCTTGTACTTACATCGAGATCTGCGTGGGAACTGATTTAAGGACGGATAGCTTTTGTTTTTGCCTTGTCTCCTCTTTGTAAGGTCGTTGAATATTGCACTTCTAGTAAATTGATCTTTGTAATACTGAGACTGGAGAGAAAATTTGCCCTTTTGGAGAAGTTTCCAGGAGAACGCCTGGCAAGTAAATTGTACATTTAATTCATTTAAAGATTGTTTGCTCCTTGTCATTTTGTGTATATTGTAAGCCAACCAAAGGCAACTAGCCATCTAAAAGTTTTGGTGGAGAAAATCCTGATTATTCCTCTGCAAATATAACATCCTACAACTACGACTCTCTTGCATCCAAAATTTTGTCGGTTTGCATCAAACATCGAAATCAACGCTAGTGATGCGAATCTGTGCGCGTGACTTTTGTTCTTTCTCCCTAAAATAATCAGGTCATAAATCTGAAGGCTCCAATAAACATGAAAGTTGACGTAACTACTCGAAGCCACGTTAACTACCGAAACCCGTTCCAATCACTTATATTTCTAAACTAAGTTGAATATAAAAGTCACGGAACTGCTATTACAGCGAGTTCTGTGAAACTTTCCGAAGATAAAAGTTTTACATGCGAAGACCCCGCTTCAAGATTATTGCAATATTCAAATACGAATGTCGATATCATAGTACGTACTCTAGCTGTTTAGGGACTTTTTATGAATTTTAGTTTTACTCGATAATCCTGGATTGTAAAATTATTTACTATGCAGATGGGGTCAATAAGATAGTTTTAAAGTTTTGCTGTGCCCGACAGGATCTATGATGGTTTTTGTAACTTTAAATATTTCACAAATTGTAAGTGAATGTTATTTATTGCAAAAAAACAATTTTAATTTGATCGAAGGGGTCGACGAACTTGGTCTCGATTATTAACCATAGAAGAAAATGAAAGGAAAGAAAGTGACTGGTTTGATGTCTGAAAGTTTAGGATAAAGATAAAATAAATAAACTCGACGCTGACTTAGTATTTTATTAATGGCTATTTATACCGAGATTGAACCTTTTTCGTCCAAATTATGAATTTATTATTAAATACCTAAACCTACGCTATTTCAGGCATTATAAATTTTCAATCAAAAATAGGCTTAATTTGAGAACCTTCTCATCGCTTTCCCTTAATTATTAATATCATATAGGTTATTTTTCATTTTATTTTATTTAATATAGATTTACAATTATCTGAATCTTTATTCCATATCGGAATCTTTGTTCCAAAAATTGATTTTTTTTACAGATATGTATATCACTCTCTCATTCCAAGAAATAAGGCTTCTAATCTTTACACTAGAACTCACAAAAACACCGCAACGGAGCTGAATTCTGCTAAAAAATAAAATGAACTAGCTTAAACACCACGGTTCACCTAAATTCTGCAAAAAAATAGAATATATTAACAAAACGAAGCCACTAATCAGTGAGGCAATATATCTGCCCAAATCTGGACCACTTCCGATCGGGAACCGATCTCGACAAGTTTTCAATATCTAAATGGAAAGCGCGGTCTGCATAAAACACTTACCTAAATGGTTTACAGGTTAGCGGCATGTTTACGGCAATACAAATATAACGGCTAGGGTTGATATCTGATATTTCTAACGAAATAAAATAAATTAAATGAAGATTCTTTTGCTAGCCATTACTGTGTAAATTTTTCCCTTCGTTTCTTCCACTCTGTAGATGCTATAGACTCCTGCACTAAGGAACTAACTGCCCTTGTGTCGCGGGGGCTTTAGAGACATTCAAGTCATATTCACAAAGATCAAGCAAACGCTTGTCCTATATGGGGATCGAACCCGCGGCACGACGCGCACATTTTAAGACTGTGACTCCACTCGGCTATCCGTGCAGTTAAACTTTACCTCGCGATAAGTCTAAGAAAAAGCCAGACATATCACAAACAAGCAGTCACTTAACTGGTTAGATCTAGACGCTTCTGTATGATTTCTCCTTCAAACTAATTTGAATAATAATTTATTCAATTGTTCAATAAACCACTTGAGACATTCCTAGAAAAGGACTCGAAGCTACAGACATAGCTTCATTTAAATGTAGTAGGTATTATAGTCGCTAGATAAACTTTGTTTAATCTAGAAAGGAAATTAGGTACATAATTATGTTAATAAAGCAAGTGCTCAGCTTGTTCATTTTTTATATGAAAAAAAAAACGAAATAGAGAAGTCACTCAGAGCGATGTGTCACGGATTCAATCCCCGCGTAGGTTAAGCATAATATATGTGATCCACGAATGTTTATTCTTAGTCTTTGTGCATGTGCCTTGAATTTTTGTCATACGCCCCGCGACAGAGGGATTCGTTCTAAAAAAATCTGGTAAGGGACAGCCCTAAATCGATGTCGGCAATGTGCATCGAAACGAAATAAATAAAGCGAACCGACGTAGAGTCTATGGATCGCAATTTGCAGCACAACTCGTGTTTATTTAGATCAACGAAACATTCCGTGTTTCGGGAATCCCGTGCTGTGGTGGATCGTATTAAATGCTTTATGTAATCGGTGCTTGGATACTTCATTTCGCCAATATAGTTACAGTCTAAGATCAAGCTAACTGCTCGGACCTGTTCAAGACTTTGTTATTTGTTATTTATACAGAAAATAGATCAAAAAAAAGCAAAAGAAAAATAGGAAAAGGAGAGACTACAAAAAGGAAACGTATTCGTTAAATATAGAGAGTTTAACGGAATAATAATAGAGATTAAAGTTTTTCTGCCAGTGCGAGGTAGTTTATTTTTATAGGCGAAAAAAAACAAAAAAACCATTTTACAACCTTTTAACCCAACCAACCAAAAAACCCAGGAGATAATAAAATGAGCATATTCATACCTTTTACACAGATAACATACATCGAAAATATCTTTACACAAACAAATCATGAAATAGCACTAGCCATGACTTCTCACAATTCATGCTAATAAAGCCTTCTTGAATGATGAAATTTTACAAAAAAAAAAAGTAAACAGAACCATAATTCTCGTCAGATTTTACGAGCGTCCCGGAAAGACAGGCAAATGGAACATTTTTATTTCTTCCTTCACTCCGAACTAACAAACTGTGAGAACACGTAATGAAGTGAGTATTCGGTTTTATTCTTATAGGTGTAAGAGGGAAAACAAGTAATAAGGATCGAAGGTTTTGTTAAAAGACAAGGGTGGATGTAGAGACTTTTTGCTTTGGTATTTTTTTGTACGATGAGGTTAAGTCATAGAGACTCCTCGAACAGTGACGTCAACGATTTTGTATGCGTATTATCAGATCTCAGGTTAAAATTTATGAGTAATATTTGTTTTGAAAAGCCTTTTACCTGCGTTCGTTTTGCAGTGCTTAACTAATGGTTCAACAAACTGTTTTGAATGTTATATGTTTATTTATTTATCAACAAAAAAATATTTAAAAATCGCCAATCTGTTAAACAGTTTATTGGAAAAATAGCGCTCTTCTATCTACATCATTTTAACAAATTTAATTCCCAATGAAATCGCTTACAATAATTAAATGTTAAACTAAAAAATACACATCTGAAACCGACAACGAAAGATATTCATCTAAAATCAGAAACCCTCATGCACTTTCTACTCTATACACCAAGGATTAAGTCATTACTTGACCAAATCTTTAAGGTTTAATTAACAATCGTAGCACTCCCTACAGTAAATTAACGCACCCCCGCCCCACCATATATTAAAACAAAAAATCGAATTCCTCAAAACATCCTTAAAACTTGCAAAACCAAGTTAATTTCGCTGTAAACTTTAAATAGAATATACGGGGAAACCCTAACTCAGTTAGATCGCACAATTTACAGCGGACCGTAGCTAATCTGTAGCATCTTGCTCATAAACTACCGACGCACCGGGAGACTGCCTGCCAGTACACCATGACGCTAAGTGAATTATACAATATGGTAAATAAGAACAAATCTCTTTAAGTATACTACAGACACTTTAGGTAATACTGGTGCTCTGCAGACACGCTAGCTGAAACCGCGACTTTGACCGCGTGGAAATTAACAAAAATCATTTTAAATTAATGAAGCCTTAGTAACTCCTGACAACATCAGCCACCTCACATAAGTTTAATACGTCAAGATTGGGAAAGGCATTTCAGAGATTAGCCGGACCAAATGCAGAACACAGGCAGAGAAAAAAATAATATTGAAATTGGTTTAATAAAAATAATCGCTAACCTTTAGCTATCATTGCGATCATGGAAATAAAACTTTCCGTATATGAGAAAGAATCGTGAACACCACGATATACACATAGTGTCTAGTTATATATATATTTTTTCATATAAAAACTAAAAAAAGAGCCAAGTTCAATAAAAAAATATGCTTGGCTGTTTCTGTTCTTGGCTTCGCCTTAGCATGAAGATGTAAATTAGTTCCAAGTTCTATGCAATATTGTCAACCCTCCCATATAAAAATAAATGCGGATCATTATTGCGGCAGCAGTTAAAAAAATCAATTCTCATATTCACATAAAAGCACACTCACCTACAAATGACTCTCATCACATAGACATAAAAAGCAACAATCAATTAGGAGTCTGCGCAAACATAGCTTCTATCATCCCACTATCTCAGACCAAACACCATCTTTTAAACTAATATACAGCAGGTGTGAGAGGGACGCAGCTCTACAACGTATAGCGCGCTATCCCGCTTCCTCACCAGCAATGACATTACTTTAAGTCATGGCTGTAGGCCCATATACCGTTATAACTTGTTGCTTGAAGGCGGTGCCCTGGGGATTTGCCCGGCCCGGGATCTAGCCCTGTCTTTGTTTCTGTTATTTTGTCTGTAACTAGCTTAGTATATTCGATTTCCTTGAAATTGACTTATTGAGTTCGCTGCTTGTATTTTTAGACGCGTTTGTTATTTCTGGGGTAGGGTTGTAGGTTGTGTGTGTTCTTAGTATAGACTAGTTTCTGGTAGCCATATTGTTAAAGGGCAAAGAGAATGACATCAACATATCCCTTATTATAAATATCGTAAATGTGTGTAACTCTTTTTGAACATAAAGTTTTGCCCTTATTTTACGCAAACCCTACTTATTTTTAAGCAATGTTGCGTAAAAACCTCAAAAGCAATCATTTGACTAATGAAAACAAAATAAAGTTAACGCGAACGTTTCCATTCAAAACCACGATTCAAATTATTTGATACCTGTTTGGCTCAAAAAACTATTCTCAATAGTGTATCATGTAAACCAATATTTTTGTCCAATCGAAAACTATATTGAATTAAAATTGAGCAGGCTAAAAATAATTCGGTTCGCAACAAAAGCTATCAGGATTCAGGCCGATACGATAGAAATCAGTCACTCCCGATTCCCTCAAGGGAACAAACCAGCTTACCCTTAGCCCTGGGGGCCCACTCGGAAATTATTAACGAATAATCACCCCGAGAGCACAAGGAAACTTGAGCACTATTGCAAAATGCCCAAGATTGAAATTCTGTTAGCTAGATGTCGAAGCCTGGCCAGTTGTACTGTAGTGACACACTTAGATACAACGTAATCCGAAGATGTGACGATATTTCGAATCAATCTGTTTGAACTAGGTCTGTTTTGAAGATTGTAGGTACTTACTTATTCAGCTTATCTTAGTCATTCTGGTTTGCATGGTTTAGTGGATAAAAGCTCAGTTCTTCACGATAAACACTTAAAATTTCAAGCATTTAAAATTTCATCAGTAACTGAGTATATTCCCAGAAAATCTCCTTTTAATGAATGAAACTTCAATGTTACAGTTTAATACGGAACCATTATTTCGCTTAAAGGATATTTCAACGAAAACACCTAAAACCTTTTAATCATTCGTACTGGTAAACTTCTGTTAATGCCAGTTCCACAAATACCTAAAATACGAAATTCCGCTCCCAAACTTATTACATTCATCCCAGTTTTGTTTGAATTTCCATAATCGTTCCTCGTTTTCTATAAACCGATAGATAAGTCAGGCTGCCGGGCCTCCGATATGAGTTTTGTACCATCGACCCAAAACCAATTGTACTAGATGTTGTCGTTTAACTTTTTCAATTTCACAGCGGAATTGGCCGGTCCACCTCCGACCCTCACTTATTAAAAACGAAACTGCGATAATGGAATGTTTCCACTTGAAATTAAAAACTTTATTGCCCAGTAAATCATCGAGCCCGCGGTATGTTCCGTGTGTATAAGATTTAGCGATCGACCAACAGTCCCACGCCCTAAATTATCAACTTCACACCAAACTTGCGGAAAAGTTCAAAACAAAAGTGATTCAACCTGTTTCGGAAGATGAAAATTCACAACATTTCAGTATATTTTATTGGGTGCCCGGAAATTGCACGCACCATACTGCGTATAAACAATTTTGTTACAAAACGAACTTCTGAACTCCGGGTGATAAACAAGGGTACCTTTATCGGGGTCCTAATCGTGCAGTTTTTATTCCCCGCAGAACACATCAATTAGTTGCAGATGCCACTAGCTTTAGATTTTAGAAGGTGCCGAGGGTAATCCTCGCAAGTTATATAGGCGCCGGCCAGGGACCGACCACGGATGTAAAATAAAACTGGAATCTGAATTTATTTTTATCTGTACGAAATTTTCCTTGGGGACATCCGATCCGGAAGCGGTATTCGTGGGAAATAGACGTGGCCCAGCGGCTCGGCTGTAAAATTCCTGCTTTACAAGACCCAACCGACTTCCATAGAGGAGCTCAACTAACGGAATATGTGACACAAGTTATTAAGTTTCTTTGAACTTTGTGCATATTCGCCAGTTCACCTTTTCGATGGATTGCCAAAAAAAGGATTTGTCGAAGATAAAGTTATTTACTTGATATTCAATTATCTACCTACTTATAGATAACTGCCCAATCAGATTCATTATCTTTAGCTTACAATCAGAAATATACCAAAACCTCTGTATTATGGAAGCCTGCCGCCGCATCTTAAAGTAATATTATTGCGAAGAGAAATGTCGCTCTTCTCAACCATAATAATTTAAAACGGGGTAATCTCCCTTTGGTCAAATACCATACAGTGTTTTTTTAGAAACAGCAATATTCCAAACTTCAGTTAAAAAAACCTTTACTTAGGCCTAAAAAGGAATAACAATCTGGTCACTTCCATTGAGTCGATGGTCCCAAAGTGGCAGGTTAAAGGCGACTTATTAAAACGGTCGCTTTAAAATATGTCACGTTAGGGTGCCGCCGGCGTATAAATAATGTCTGGTGGTCGGATGAGGCCGAGGTGCTACTGTGGATATACGAACCGTCTTCGTTTACTTAGAGGGGATATGACTGACGCTTTCCATTGTTTTACTACATCTTATGATGTAGAAGCATCAAGGGAAACCTTAGGGTTGCTTGAGGACGCGTTTGACATGGTGTGTAGTAATAGATTGAGAAACTCCAATTATCCGTCGCTCCACTTAAAATCCTGCCGATTCCAAAAGATACCAGCTGAACCCAGCATATTTCGGTAAACTATATTTTTGACGTTTACAGTTTACTGTTTTCTAACCTTAAATACTGTAGAATAGAACAGATGCTGTGTTGCATTGAAGTTAAAAATCAATAGAATCAATAATTGATTTAATGTATAAAATAGACAACAATAGACGTTGGAGTAAAGAGAAACTAAACATTCACTTCAAAGGTGTATTTTCGTACTCTGCCAACTAGACCACTTCAGACCCCATACAAAAAGTGTGTAGATCTTCAACTGTGTATACCTAGGCACAGATCGTTAAGTCCTAATGATAGCAAGAAGTTTAATAGCTAACTTTCGCCCTCATTTCTATTAGAAGCGGAGGCTTTGTTAAATTAGAACCTCTGTACCGAAACTAGTATACTAGCAACTTGTACTAGAACTTAATAGAACAAATATCAATTTGTAAGTTGGCATTAAAATAGTTAGGTGTTAATGAGAGTGACAGATACCGTCTGTAAAACTAGTTAATTTCATGGTCCTTGATTAAATTTAAGGAAAAGGTTGTATTCAAATTTGGTAGTCATTTTTGGGGTTCTGTTCTGAAAGGGTAAAAAAGGAACCCTGCTTTTATTACTAAGGGTCCGCTGTCTTTCATCTTGTCCTTCTGTCACCAGACCGAGGACCGTTATAACTAGAAGGTTGAAACTTTCAATGATGATGAATATCCGTTGCTGTTATAACAACAAATCAAGATTTACTATCATGAAAATTTTCTCAAGCAGGCGTTCTTTTCCAAATTTGTATTCTTTCTTTTTTTAATACCACGATCAAATAACGAATATACATTTTTTATTAAGGTTATTTCTATAAAAGAAAGATCAAGTCAACTTTCGATCAGCAACAACAACTTCATGTCTTAATTAATTAATTCGCTTATCCATAGTAATCTAACGTCGTGCGAGGTGACACGAGTGCTTCCAATAGCCACGGCGTCGACCACGCTCAGAATTTACACCAAGCCGCCATTACATAAAATTCGATCCCGACCCGAATTATGAATGATATTATATAAAGTTAGGATATCAGTGTTCCCAACGATATGAATAAATTAAAAGGTAGAGGCTGTGTCTAATATGTTGGTGATTGATCTGTCCCTATTCATATTAGTTCATGTAATTTTCTCAAACTCACATTTTGAATTAAATTTTCTGTATCAAGGAATTTCAGTTTACTATGTTCTGCAGTTATATCATTCCACTACTACTACAACCTTCTTATACCAATCACAAATTCACAAACCGTCTACAATAAACGCCAAAACCTTTCATCAAAACCAGACTTTACACACAAACATTGAAAATATTTATCAAGTAAAACAACGCAAATCAAAAGAAGAATCTTCAAAGTGATATACAATATAACTGGAATCCTTGCAGACGGAGTTTATAGTGGCAGCCAGACAGGTAGGCGGAGATAAAAACTTTAATGTTGTTTGTAGGATCGTCGTGAGCTGTAATGTGCACCGGCCTGAAAAACGAGCCGAGTCACTCGGGCCCATGCACCGCGGGAGCGCTGCAGGGCTGCCACATGATGGGAAACTGAAGAACGTTGACCACACGATCATGATACCAGTCATACCAACAATAATCACGAAACAAATAACTTTAATAAAAATAAAAACGTGACTGCTGTGATTGTGTTTGGTGTTAAGAATGTTGAAGTCGGTGATCAATTTAAAGAAGACGAAATAATAAAAAGGAACTAGCAAAGTTTTCGTTTAAGCCAAGTCCAAACATTGGTTTAAGTTAGATATGAAGAAATAAAAAAGATGATGGAAAGCAATCGTTAGACAACCCTAAATATCTACCTTAAGTGCACAACAGCGGGTCGTATCTCCACGACGATACACTGGACTCTTCACTAGCGGGAAAAGAATATGCAACACCTTCGCAAACACAGAAAAAGCACCCATATTTACTGCTTAATAGGGTCCATATTACAATTACAGATCGCAGCAAGGTAAGCAATGTTCCCAGAAGTGGTGGTATCCGTGGCACGCAAGCAAAAATGAATCTTGAAAGCCAGACGGATGAACGACAAAGGGCTTAATTTCCTGTGTACAATAAATAGCTATGGGCATGTGGCCACTAAGGCAGCAAGTATGATTGTTAGAAATATATTGGTATTGATCAAATTATTGAAGTTACCAGATTTTTGTTTTACAGAAAAAAATATTAGCCATGTTATCGCTAGTATCAAATCGTTTCTTTGTTTTATTTAATGTCATTTAGCTCTTTTACTTAACAGTCACGATAGCCCTTTAAAGATTTTCATCAATGTCCAAATTTAACAGCTATCATTAAATAAACGACTTGCATAAATCCTCTCATCCTGAGTGTATTCCAGTCCTATGCCTGATCCATCACGTGATCTTTTATGGTATATGTAAAAATCCAATGCGATATAATATTGGTCTATCTGTTGGGTGACACAAGGGGAAATCATGGGTTTGTAAAATGATGATGGTGATGATGATCCAACCCGAAAACAAGTTTAATCAGAATCGATTTCTGCTTTATTTTTTTGGGATGAAATCTATCACTTTTCGGGGCCCCAATCCGAGTGATACCAGTTGTTAATTGAGGCGGACTGTAAGGTGCGGATTGCGTAGTTTTTGCCCTCTTCCAGCATAATTACTCCAAGCACTGACTCCAGCTAAGTTCAAAGGCCACTGTTTTATAGAAACTCGTTAAAATTCTATAGGAGTTATTTAAATTTAAAATTGTATCTCGCATTTTTATGAAAATATAGTTTTTCAGTTTGATGTTCGGAATATCTCCGTTTTATTCCACGTTTACAGCTCATTAAATGTTAAGAAAGATATAGCTTTATACTACTAAAAGGGAATCATCTACGATTTGAACAGTTAGACCTAACTTTATCTGGATGTTAGTGGGAGTATTCGGTTAAAAAAGGATCGGGCTTGGTGGTTTAGTGAGATACATTTTGAATGGACATAGCGCATTAAGATAAGTAAAAAAAATGACAAATGCACAAAATGAGCTTTGTAATCTCGCTCGAAAAGTTCTTGTCTTTTTACAACACCATCTAGTAATTATATTATAGATTAACCTAACCTCCATGCTGCTCAAGATCGAAAAGAGTGGAAAGATCTTCTTCGAGTCCTATATACCTGATGAGGGATAACAGGATTTTATCATCATCACCATCGACATCATCAACCTAACCTCCAATGACAAGAATGCACAGAAGATTTAAGCAATCAACCAAAAATTCGCCTCAATATCAGACTACATACCACACTACATACTCACCTTCGTCACGTACGTAGAGTGAGTCGCATACATAACAATATAATACAGGAACTGAAGGAATGTAAGCTTCAGGTCAAGCGTGTATGCACAGCACAACATGACACACATGCCGTAATCCTTTTACAACACGTGATGACGTCACGCGGGAGCTCACACACACATACGTACACCGTGTTCCGTTCTCGAGCGTAGGAGACAAAAGAGTTTTTATGTGAATCGACTATTTCTGTTTTGTAGATGACCAATGACGAGCTTTAAAAAAATATATATTATCGGCCGGTATGCTATGTCCCACAGCTGAAGGAACTAGCATGTGCTTATCATGAAAACAGTTACAGTTTGTATAATTTTAAAATTGTTATTTATTAATACACAAAACTTTACTTAGTGAATAACTGTCCTGTCCACCATAAGGACAAGATGAGTTTAAAAAAATATTAACAAAAGGTACTGCATAAAAATCCAGGTCTTTTACCCATTCAATTCAAAAGCCTTTTTCAAGCTCTTTTAAAACATAATAATGACTGTAACTGCGCTTTAGAAGTAAAATCAGTTCACCAAAACACCTCAAACATTAAGTACCACCCAAAGATAATTTTAGCCTCCAAAGCAAATTAAATTACCGAAGTACCGTCAGCAATTGAACACTAACTGCTGTACATCAAAGCAATTCGAGTCCTTTGCTGCGGTCACGTGACACTGGGTCGATCCCGTGACGTCATTTGTCACGCTGTTACGTCACACGACATGTCGAGAAACCAATTTCGTTTTAGAATGGTATATTGAAAACTGTTCGCTTTATTTTGGACAAGTATTATGGATTGGATTGGATATTTGGCAAGAAATATGCCTCTTATACATCTTATGTAGTTTATTCAAACTAGGGAAATG
Organism: Trichoplusia ni; assembly: GCF_003590095.1. Taxonomy (NCBI): domain Eukaryota; kingdom Metazoa; phylum Arthropoda; class Insecta; order Lepidoptera; family Noctuidae; genus Trichoplusia; species Trichoplusia ni. Next base: position 20,914 of record NW_020800046.1, read on the forward strand.
ACTTTGACTGTGTCTATCCACTATCGCACCATGTTACCAAGTGTTTAAGGTTAGTAATAGGGTTTACTGTTATATATTTTTTAACAATTAAACCTTGCTTCATGACCGTGTTGAGGGTTATTAAAGAAGTAACATTATAAATTATTGTATAATGGCAACATGCCATGACGTTCTGCTAATAAACTTATAATGCCTCTGATAGGCATACTCGCGCAAAGTTAAATTGGCTTAGTATTTTCAATAATTTATTGATATGTACAGTAATTCTTAGCAATATTTTGACAATTTACTTGCTATGAGAAACATCTTATAATATACTCGCGTCGGGCAGACCGAGAGGGATCGCACACTGTTCCCCAACCCATCGTTACGTCTCAACCCCAGTATTTACACGAAGGATTAAAATCTTATTTATGGCCTCTAAAACCCAAAAGACATTTACTTCACGTACTAAACACAAAAGCACTCTTCAGACACTTTATTTACAACTTTATTACTACACACATAAAGTTTGACTTAAATTACTTCAAAACTACAATGTTGGAACATAAAGAATACATTGAATCTTATGAAAATAATTAAAATATAGGGGCTTGTCTTAAAATATAACATAAACACACTTCTATCTAAAATGTTTCTCGAGCCAACTCACAGAAACAAATTAAATATTTCAGTACAAAGTGAAACTTAAGATAACAAGATATTGTTGTGAATACCTTAGCAAAGAGAAGCAGCTAATTTTGCCTTCAACACAAGGGCCAGGCGATGTAATCTTTACAGATTACATTTAACAAATGAATCCATTTAAGCCTGCAGAACGAAATATACCTAGCAATATGTTATGAGCATAAAAGTAAGCGAACGATCTTACTTTGTAATAAAAAGAACTTAAAAAATAGTATCTTACTGTTTTGTTAACTTAAATTAAATTATCTTCTATTTAAATTTAAGTTTTTGATTCTTACATATTTGCTTTAAACAAGAACAATGAAACGTCAACTTAAACAATTAAATATATAACGATGGCAACACGGAATGACACTAATCATTTTAGCAGGCTGCCATCTTTATTCTAGTCATAATTTGTGTCTTGCATGACTAATCTAGATAGTATTAAAAATAAAACGTTCCACTTTTTTTCGGAGGAAATAAAGAAGCTTCTCCACACATTGTATGGTTTCGAAATAAAACACTTTAGACGCGAAAATCATTTTAGACCACCATTAGGTATTTTAGAATACCATTTCTTCATGCTTACACTTTTTCGTTAACAGACATGACATACTTTGTTCTAAGTCATAACTATTTTCCCTGTATAGGTGACTTCTTTCCTGCCATTGGTGAAATCGGTTCAGGTGGCGTTGGTGACGCTGGCGGGCTCAGTGGCGGCATCTTATGAGGGAGTAGCCTATAGATGTACTCGACCAGAGCTGTAAAAATATGAGGATTAAGCAAATACATGAGACCTGAAGGAAGGTCTGTCAGGAATCAGAGCTCAGAAATGCTACAACCACCCAAACCTCAAAGGTGCAACATCTCTCTTCAAAAATATTACCTAATGATACGCCCTCAGGCCAAATGAAATATAAAAAAAATGTTACACACAGATATTTTTCCCACTATAACGTGTATGGAATCTTATGAAGCGTCCTATAGTGTAGATCAATATGCTATATAGGCAAAAATGAACTAAACTCTACTTGCCGAATTCCGTTCAGTTTCTAAACTATTCATTTTAGATCACACACTAAGAGTCTAGTAGTAATGGGAAACTAGTTAGACATCAGGGAGATAAATATCTGACCGCTTATCTCACTCCTATTCCAGACTTAGCCTCTTCCATCGTCCCCCATGCTACTATAAGTAATAAGTACTAATAATAAAAGGAGGATAAATAAAGACAATTACCTTTTAAGCTAAGAGTTTTCCATCCATTATCATTCTTGGGTCCAGGAAACAGATCCACGAGACCATTTATGATCTCATCATGGATGTGCAGTTCCTTTGCCTGCAATATTTTAATGAATTCCCCTGGCTCGACACTGTTGTGTCTCTTTTGGAAATCCATTATGAAGTCTCTGTTTAAAAAAGAGTATGCTATGCAATATCGTTTACATCAAAGGTAATTTTTCAAGTAAAGTATGAACTATCAAAACTGCATCAGAGTAAAAAATTCTAAAACAAAAGAATCTATAAATTCTTTCCTCTTTTCTCTGATAGGATCTATAGGCGACACCTAATCATTATTATTATTAATCTACTGCCAACCGTACTTGGGTCTCTCCGACTTTCTTTGCTTCCAAGTGACATACATCCTGGCGTCAGAGTTAAACACACCCGTAGGCTTCTGACGTGCCCTACCCTACATTAGGGTAAGTAATAAGTACTACTACACGATAAACCAAAAAATAAAAAACCCTTGACAATGATGAATTACAAAGACTGAAATGTAGTACGATAATCAGAATTCCATATCCCATTCCCCCCCCCCTCCACCAAGTTATCAGACATGTATACTTATTTGCAGACATTTGGTTATTCTTCCCCAATTTTACCCCCACAACTTTTGAATGCCTCAAACGATTTTAATGAAACATTTATATTTAGACTCGCACATAATTCACCTTTTATACGTCATACATATGACACCTTTTTGCATCCGCGTTTAAAAATAATACTTTGCTTACACAGCGTCCGGCTTCCTACTTTTCTTCTTCTTCTTTGTCGTATGGATCAGACTCTGCACTGTGATCGTCCTCAAATCATGCAACTTTATCGAATAGTTACAGAGCACCGTACCATGTGTTATCTTTGTGTTCTTTCTAAAATCTAACGCCAATATTGCTTGCAGCTCCTAAACGAATAAAACTCTCATAAATTGGTACTTAATGCTGAATTTAGGTAATGCTGAAGAGTTTGAACGAGCTAATCACAAAAACTACTGGTCTGATTTTAAAAAAATGTTTCAGTGTTAGATAGCTTTTTATTAAAGAAGGTAAGGGATATATTACGCTATGATTAATGAGAGCGGTTATGGGAATAGATCACGCTATGATTAATAGGAGCAGAGCAATCATGAAATATTTTACAAAAACGGGGATAAGTTGCGTCTAAAACTAAATCCTAACTAATAGCTTCTCGCCGCTAAGTCGCGCGCTAAAACTATTATTATATTGTGCAGCGATGTCTCTTTTCAACAATTACAATGAAAGTTTTTTTAAATAGGTGGCAATAGGCTTAGGTTAGAAGAACATTTTAAACATATATTCATTAAACTAATACAACAGCTGAAGAACCGTTTCGATAATACCTTTCTAGAAGTAATTATTACGAGAATAAAGAAACAAACGTTTCATTAAACATTAAAATAAACGTAAAGGATAAAGTTCTATTCATATTTCCAAGAGACCCTGATTCTAAATTAAAACGAGAAATCCAATAAATGAGTAGATCCGACTCTGTAATTCTACTCTAACAAGCTAACAAACCCACTTTCCTGGTAACATTATTTCAAATATCTTAATCCTCACATTTCAAAGGCTTCCGTACGTTATTTCTTATTCATATTAAATATAAGTCAGATTTAACATGACTTTTGGAGTTCCGTACTATAAATTCCGTTCTATTTCTAAAAATAAAGGTCGAGCCAATTCGTTTATTTTTAATCTATGTCCACGAAACTCAGTGCGAGTCCAACTTACACTTGACCGGTTTATTTTTTGTCGTACTAAGAGTTGTGAACTAGAACTTCGTTGAAGTTCTACCAAGATTATAATCAGGTTTAAACGTAGGCCTTGACATCTAACCGGCCCACAGTGGGATGTCATGTTAGGCTCTCATTACTGTTTAACCCTTAGTACAGAGGACCTAGGCACACTGTAGGGCCAACAACCACCTCTTTTAGGACTCCTACAGTAGTGGAAGGAAGACGCCGATCTATATATAGAGCGCTGTCACCATTACGCAAAGCAATATTTTTTATACGTGTATATCATTGAAGTTCTCCTGAAGGGGTAAACCACTTTTTTGTATGCGTTTGGGTGGCGCCCTGGTTGGTGAACATTTTATGAATAATAGATTTTGCACGGCCACAGACCTTCCAAATATGCAAACAAAATTTCATAAAAATCGGTCAAGCAGTTTTGGAGGAGTTCAATTTCGTACATCGTGACACGAGAATTTTATATACTAGATTCAGGCAGATACTTACATCATAAAACTCCTTGCTGACCACAACATGGTTCATCAGTAACTCCTGTATTTTGACATTCTCGTGTCTCATCTTCTCCAGAAGCAACAACGCATCACCTGGCAAGAAAGGATTGGAAGACAGGTCCAGAACTTGAAGCTTTTTCGCCAAATGTAGACTCTTGGCTATGATCTTAGCAGCAACAGTAGAAAGCCTGTTTAAACATTTTAATTTTATTCACTTCACGATCAAACTCAACAACGATTTAGTTTAACCATGGAGTTAGTAGTTAGTCACAACATTTTTGAAAATGTAATACCAACAGGAGAGTAGGCTTATACCATTAACCTCTTGACCTTCTCGTCAATCCTACTCCCATCTATCGATCCCATTATGTTTCACAATTATATACACCTGAATCATATTTTAAGCATATCATATGTTGTGGATAATTTAAGTTATTTATGCAGACATAATGTATAACTGTTTGTCCCAAATATATAAACAACAAAAACATACAACCGACTTCAATTAAACCACTGAGACAAGATTTTTTTTGCGACCAAATACCAGCTATTCTGAAAAATACAGACGCATCAAAAACCTTCTTTTTGAAGCTAGTTGAAAATATATAAATAGTTCCAATTCAAACGCTCCGTGCTCTTAACTCCTACCACATTAACTGCCAGCATTCACTTTCAGCATTTTTGTCCTCCGCAAAATATCATCAAGATTCTCATCATAGCTCTCTCAAAGCGACTATAATTCACCGGCATCGTTAAACAGGACATTCTTTTAACGTTGTTATTTACCTCCACAGCGGTAATCAAGCCGGGCTCGAAATAGACATAATTGCATCTCATTTGCAGATAATAAGGAAACGGATCTCGCATTGCTCCAATGTAACCTTATATCACGGGAATTATAAGGAATTGAACACGTAACTACTGAATAGTGAGGTGTTATGCAACTGAGCTATTCACGTAAAGCCAATGAGATATTAAGGCAGGTTAATGGCATAAAAATAGAAAGTCTCTTTGCAAGAAACAAAATGCGATCACCTTTTCAACCTAAATGTGATTTAGGTCAACTTTAAACTCGACAAGTACTAAAAATAAACAAAAGCTACTGAGCCTAACTTGATGAAAATTTTAAAGGACCAAATGAAAGCTATATCAGGTTAAATGAAAAAAGAATCAATAAAAATGGATTTTCTAATTCAGAAGATCTGTGGTAAATAAAAGAAAAGGAAGAATTGAGAACCTCCTTTGAATCTTCCTCCTACAACCCCTACGTGCAGTGTACTTACAGGCTCTATAAACAGTCTAATACCTATTGTAGCTGAGGTTGAGTATCTTTAAGTTTTTGATTCCCAACAAGTTCCGCAGCTCCAAGGTGATGTTCAGGCCTGTCCAGGACAAGTCCAGCTTCACCAGCACGTTGCTATGGCCCAGACGACGGCAAAGGGCAACTTGACCTGAATGGTTTGGTTAGGTTTGATTAGGCATTTATAAACAAAGGCTGAAAATTTTGGCTTTCGTCCGTTTTGCTGGTTTTGTTGCCCATTTTTTCTTCTGCTCTAAGAACGTTTAGGATGTGGACGAATGTAGGAATTGTCCACTGTAGATCATTTATAACTCAAAAAATATTTCTTACAAATTTTCAATGTTTATTTATTAGAATATATTTTTGGAGAATATATTTCATGATTTTTCTGGTACCTATGCTCCCATAGGTCAAAAATCAAGAAATATAAATAAAAAAATATTTTTTAGACAGAATATTACATTGCATGTAAACAAATACCTAAATCCAAAAAAAAAACATTGAGGTATGAAACATATTTACTGGTTTCCAAAAACCCCGCTATATGGGAATTACGAAAAACAAAAAAGAAACGTAGATCCTATTCCAATTTTTGTTACACGACCATTATACTCCACAAATCCCGATATAAGCTTCAATATTGACGTTCAACAAAAAAACACAAACTGTTTCCATCCATCCGACATGACCGTGTGAAATAACCGCGCATTGATTGACATCCAAGTTTTTCAGCATTATAAGCGCAGAAAACACACGTCAAAAGCATGTTCGAAATAAAACTGTGGCAAGCTCATGTCCTATTTAATATTTATGAGAGGGTAGAACCCGCCAACGAAATAGCTCGTTGAAAGTTCCAGTTGTGAATGTTCTAAACGGCCATGTGTGCCGGCTCGCCTCAACGAATTTATTGTCAACTTTCAACGCATTAAACATTACATGATACAGAGTTTTATACACTCACAGTTTACGTATAGTTACAACTGCGTCACACAACTATGTTAGAAGACCCTGAATGATAATTACATGAGGAATAAATATCAAAAAATATTTATCCCTTGTGTAACGATGATTCAAGTCACATGCACAAAGACACTCAGGCTCAGAACCAGCATTTCTCAAAAATAGTTATGCTACGCGGGGTACATTGGGTTTTGTCCTTTAGCCTATTATAGCTAGAGATATAAATATAACGATTACAAATACCTCTGACCCTCGTGAACTTATTCCAAGAAAGATCCAAATGTGTAACACAATTGTTGACGCCGAGCGCATCGGCCAATATGAAAGCACTTGCGCTTGACAAGTCATTGCGGCTCAAATTTAACCTGAAACAAAAACTTTAATTAAAACTTATGAGTGCAGATTGAGATCCCCTGCCAAATTTGAAATTGCCAACCTGCAGTGAGCTATCATGGTGATCAATGCAGGAAGGGGGCTGTGCCTAGCATAGAGATGTATATCGGCTGGTACCGACTTATGTACTTACTAAGGTAAAGGCATGTGATTTATTCAGCCGACTTTTAAAGGTCGTGAATATTGAAACTAAAAAAGTGGTTAAACTTTACCCTACCTTCAACACAGTAGCAATAAATGCTGAACATAGCAATTTATCATTCATCTTACGAAATTATACCCTGTGTCAAACACAATAATGTCTATAATAAAATATAGAACTTACTGTTTAATAACTGCACCTTGTTCGATGGCTTCGGCTAGGTACGACAGTCCTAAATCTCTTAAATCATTCCACGATAAGTCCAGTAATGTCATTTGGCGTCGAGACAGATAGACCACCAGCCGTCGGACACCCTCAGGACTTATTCTAAAAACGTAGAAAAATACAAATCAATCAGAAATCAATTGTGTTCGACATGAAAAAAGGTGTAAATCAAGTTAGAGAGCTTTTGGTAAGCTCTTGAATATCTGTCGTTATTTCAACAATACAAATAATATAATGAAAATAGAAATAAAACATTCAGGCTTATTCTCTCATCAGTTTGTATCAGTACTATTGAAAATTACTATTTTGAACCTAAATTGTTCCACAGCAGAGCAAAGGGTCACGCTACCTACTATCCAGTCTCATAGTTCGTACCCAAAGGGTTACAAAACGGAACCACGTTACTAAGACTTCGATGTATGTCCGTGTTTCTGTTATCAGGCTGTATCTCATGAATCCTGATTGCTAACAGTATAAATTTTCCAAGATAACGAATTACTGTTGGCGCGACCAAAAATTTTATGCAGACTATTTTTTGTATTTTCCTTCTAAGGAACCCTCTTTTACGCGAGTCCTCCACACGTCTAACAAGACCGGTATCCGTCTATCAACGTTTAGTGGAGGTTACTCCGAACGGTACCCAATCTTTTCAAAATAATGTTTTCCAAACACTAAGCTCCCTCTTACTTGCAACAAGACAACACAAGACTTTGCAGAGCATTCCTGTCACCCAGCATTTGTCCGAGATGGTAGCAGGCGTCGGGGCCCTCTAAGTAGTTCCCAGTCAGATCCAGCCGCTTGACAGTACGATTGTTAACTAACGCCATACACATAGCCCTCACTCCTGATGGGTTGACGCCGTAATACTGAAAATATAAAATCCAAAAATATTTTGCTTCTATAAGAATAGAAGCAAAATATTTAAAAAGTAGAAATAGTAGTAAAGTAGAAATTTACATAAAACTAACTTTTAAATCGATTTGTTTGTCTCGCAAACCTCTGTAAAATATCCCAACTGGCATTATCTTCATTTCATCGCACAAATCCAAATATAATTCTTGTCCATCATCAGGATATATTTTTTGCTTCTCTAGAAATCGAAAAACATTTAGGTCAAGCAACACCAAAATTAAATAAATTAACTGTAATCAATGCGGCCTTTTGCGTGGTTACTTAACATAGCTTCAATACCAATAAATCTTCAGAGCACAGGAAATACATTAATATTCTTTTTAAAGTTACCAATGTTAACATCCCTCGAAGCTACTAACCCAACACTATATACAAACTTACAAATTATACTTACGTAGAATAACATATTACATACAATCCCTTCCTTATGAGTTCCCACTAATTAAAATAAACTGTAATACCATTATATTATGTTGTACCTGGACGAAGTATCGCTTCAACAATGCCTGGATCTGTAACCCCTGGATAGCAGTAATACAGATGTTCCTGAAGCGAGCTTGACGACACGAACACATATTCTGCACAAATCTCTCCGGGACCAGGATCGTAGAGCCCCTGTTTGTACAGCTTCATCTTCGGACTGTCTTCAGGAATCCACTCCACGGACTCCAAAGACACTTCTTGAGATGACGATGTGGTCGAAATGGCCACATGGAGCTCCTCAACCAAAGGAGGCGAGTCCTCATCGGAATCAGCGAAATAATCCATTGCACTTAACAGGCGTACTTAAGAATTAATATCCAAAACTACTAACTATACTTTGCGTATAATTCGTAAGTTGTCAATTTGACAAGCATTGAAACTGTATGTTTCGCTGGAAGATTGACAATGAAGATTTAATTTTTTAATGTTTGACCAAAAAGTTGGAAATACAAACGATTATTGGAATACCCCACAAACTGTATAAACCAATTACAATTATCGCGTTAACAATTAAAGCACATGTTTATTTGAAACGCAACTGTCTTGCGCGCAACAAAGTTTATCTACGTATCGTTCGTTCCAAATTAGTTTTCCGCCCCGCGGACGCAAAACAGTCAAACGACTAATGTAACCGTTCCATTCGAGATGAAAGTTATCTTTGTAAACAGGACATGATTTCAAACAGCCGTCGGTGGCAAGAGTGGAGAGCAAAAAGCGTCATGTGGCGTGCAATATCGAGCCAAGCAAACATTTACCGAAGCCAGTTGGTGTACAAATGCGGGGATGAGTTTTCACAAACCTCTGTCTGCGTTCACAGGCTGTGTGTGCGTGTGTCGAAGTAAAAAGTATCCTGCAGCCCTTCCCACGGTTGAGATCCAAGTTTATGAGCCTCCCCAAACTAGCGAGATAATAAAACGTTTTGACGAATACCAACAAAGCAATAAACTTGATACGCGACATATTTACGTATTCACAATGAATTGCCAATAAAGATCATGTTATTGTTATTTGTAAAGCTTTATCGTCGATTTATAGAAATGAGTTAGAAGCAAGAGCGCTGTAAAAACGTTATGTTCAAATCTTGATTTCATAAAGATTTGCAGATGTGAAATCGCGACAAGAACAGCAAAGCGACGACGTTCAAAATTGGCTTTTGATGATACTTCGTCAGAAAAGATAAATTATATTTCCTTTCGTTATCATAATATATCTGAAATTCCTAAAAGTGTGTCAAAAGTGTTAGATATTTTCGTCGTCCGTGATTCAATTTCCATATTATCTGCAATATTCATAAAAACACTCAGTAATCCATGAGCATTGAAACGAATGCGAGAGAAGGATTTGCTTAATAATCACCGTCAGATATTTACATAGGCAGAACCATATAACTCAAAAAATCAGGCCCGGCCGCGTGTCAGGGCGTTATAAACTGCCATCATTTCACAGAAGCACGCATCCAAATCCAGCTTCTCTAAACACCTCATACATTCCGGCGTAAATAAATCACTCAGCGTGAAACAATAGAGCTTTAGGCAGTGTTGATGGCGGGGAAAAATCATAAAAACACCATTACACTGCCGTTAACGGATCCGCGATTGCCTCAATACTGAATTCCAACGGGTAAGTGATGGGCTCCCTGATGCTAAACGTCTTTATCGTGACGAAGATGGAAAAATAATATTCCATTACTTATCTGCTTTAGTAGTCGATAACCTATCGGGCTACCAATGCCTGCTTTTTATTTTTCTTTCGTACTTTCGACATTTCGAGACTAACGACCGTCTGCTGTTTTATTTGTGTACGATAGAAATGTATTGTTATCAGGGAACGTATTGAATTGAGTCCTGAAATACATGGTTTATGGTTCTTTTCACCTTTACCCAAAAACAAAATCATTTTTTTTTCAAGTAGACCTTTTTCGGGCACTGTCGCAACGTTAATTAGTGACTCTAGTCTTCTAGGTCTAAACCACCATTAAAAACTACGTCAAATCTTCTTCGTAACTGCGGGAAATGAAGAGAGAGGCCGCTCTACGCCGAGTATTACTTTATTAGGCTTCCACAACCATAATAATCTATACTAATATATAAAGCTGAAGAGTTTGTTTGTTTGTTTGAACGCGCTAATCTCACCAACTACTGGTCCAAATTGAAAAATTATGTTGTATTGAATAGACCATTCATCGAGGAAGGCTTTAGGCTATAAACCATCACGCTGCGACTAATAGGAGCGAAGATAGGTACAATAGAAAATGTGAAAAAACAGGGCAGGTATAAATCATAACTTATAACTTCTACCCACGGGAACGAAGTCGCGGACAACAGCTAGTATCAAGTCAGTACTCAAAGATATAGTAGAACATCCGTTTGAGTTAATCGACTTCAGTTTTCGCTCGACATCCAAATAAATCTTATTATTTTGTCTATTTGGACTGCTTGCACAACAAATTTTAGGAACAAGCGATATATCAAACCTTTCACCTAACTTCAATACTAATTACCAACTATTATAGGAACGGAACAAATTCCGTAAGACGACCTAATTGCGTATGACGTAATCAGGCGTTTCGCTTCGGGGACACGTTGCCTTATTTCTCTATATGCCGATAATTGACTTGATCTTATTTCAGAACATTGAAGGCAGTATTTAAAGGCGTCAGGTAGGCTCGTTAATAAAATACCTGGTATTTGGGAATTAGATGTGTCCGCTCAATGTACTGTGATGTCTGTGGGAAAACATAACATGATATTTTAGTCAATTGAGGTATACCTATTATTGTGATTGCTAATTTGGAGGCCAACCCTCCAGCGTGATTGTGTCCTGGCTTTTCTGCTCAACCCAAAGGAGAATAATTCGATGATTTTCAATCAGGAAAAAAAGAAACTGCCAGTTTTTCTTAGTTTGTAGGGCATCCCCTCCGATTTCCTTCCATGACTCAACTTTAAAGACTGAATAAAAGTGTTTGACATCAAATAAGCTTACAAACATAAAAACCTCAAACAAATTGTTAAGGTAAGCAATTAATAAATTAAATAAAACGTTCCGGAACATTTTATACACAATTTGATCACAAAACCAATAAAAATAAATAAAATTATTCACGTGTTCCGTAAACAAAATAAAAATTCCACAGCACTAAAAGCTTAAAGGCCACCGTTACTCAAAGTGTAAATTATCGCGTTATTTTGTAGGAAAACTATTTCTATAACGTAGGTTAGCTGAAAACCTTTTACTACCTATTAAAATAATACCGTAGTAATTGAAGAAGCGAGACAGCAAATAGACTATGTAGAGCAGCATCTCCTTCTCTCACCATAACAGTATTACTTTTAATAGTGCCGGTAGGCCCCTGAAATGTTTTTCGGAGGTCGTTAGCCGAGTTTTTGCCCTCCAAGGCCCAAAAGCGGAGGCAACTTTGCCCTCAACTCGCGTATTTCGTTCACTTACCCACCGCTGTCTTTATAAATCGTGATATATCGGACTACATGTAATTATTACTTATAGTACCGCCTTATTTATTAATTGAAAGGTACGGCCAGTGTACGGCTCTCGAGTATTAGGTGACAGGAGAGAATAATGTGCGTATCTACAGGATTAGATAGGTATTTTCTTAGTCGGTTTAGTGAAATAGGTTTTACTGGGTTGCTGTAACGCTATAATGTTGCACTTAATAGGTAATGTTTGTGTCAGGGGTAGCTTGCTCAATACTGTTGGACGAGTGTCGAAACACAAATGCAACCCCCCTAGGTACGATATTCATCAACCTCTATTCAAATTACTAGTAATATCTATCGTTTGTTACGCATCAAAATGTTGACAAACCCTGACCACCCTATTGTTTGCGCTCCGATACATTAATCATCCAATTTAGTTTACAGAATACATTATTACGTCCATCGAAAACATCCCACGTAAAAATATATCGATATAAATAAACATCGATACTTCACTGTCGACAAATATTCGTCATTTCATTGAAAATCGATTTTAATGTTATTTATTCATTCAGTTTGTGCCAAACACACAATACGATTTTATGTAATTTATTTCAACGACGGAATTTCATGCCGTCGTTTGTTTTTCAGGTCCAATATTTCTTTTAAAATTTCCATGGAATGTAAACGTTGAGTAAATTGTTAAAATCAACGCGAGGGTCAATTATAAAATTACCCTGTTTTTACTGTTGCGGTTTGCTGTACAGATTAACAATCGCCGTGTTTGCGTACACGATTAATATAATCGGTTCAGGTGTTTGGAAAAGGTTTATTTAGCAGGCTGGGTAATTCGAATAATCTGTCTGTTCACAACTCCACACCATTGAATTGAACTGTCGATTTGATTAAAAGTGTACAGTACAAGGGTACCGTACATTTTTCTATGAATAAACGTGTTTTTTTTTTTCAATTATTGCTGGTCAAAAGGTTCTTTGCACAAATCCAGTGTGACCAAACCCGATAGTGAACAGGAGTTTTACTTTTAGTCGATTTTAACTAGTCCTTTGAATTCAATTAGATTATGTCCTAATGTACAGACAGAAAAATTTACAATTTAGATTTCATCATCAGTATCAAACATTAAATTGTTTCTAACTATGTATTATCTAGAAACGTGATAAGCTCGTCGTGAAAATTAAACGAATGAAGTTAATTCTATTCAATAAACCTAATTATAAATACAGTCAAGTTCGACTTGAATTCGCGTTGAGGATTCCGTACATTTATAAACAAAATTGATCAACGTAACCTTGATCTCTATTTTTTGTTATTTTTTTAATGATCCTTCTTTTTATAGTGACAATAGGAATACACAAACAGTGAACATTTCAAGAGTCTGGCTTTCACGGTTTATAAGACTGGTGGCAAACGGACAGACTGACAGCTGCGTCTTAGAAACATGGTTCCGTTTTTACCCTTTGGTTATAGAACCCTCAAAAGGCTAAAGATGGTTTATTTCACTAAACTATAAAAGCTGTGAACAGCCTTAACAAATTAGGACACGATACTCTCCAACGCCTAAATCAATTTAAACTTTTTCTCCCACTACAGACAACGTTTTATTACACTAACTTTTTAATGAGTTCACAACACACCGCGGGCACAGATATTCGTTTGTTTGTACAACGAATCAATGTTTTACGAGTGTACAAAGGTCCCGAAAACTTGCCCGTCAACTGCACAACTCAACAATGTAGCAATGCATTGTCCTCGGGACACGAATTTAAATTAAAAAACTTTAGCGAGCTTTAACCGTAACAAGAAAACGAGATTCTCAAATGAATGAATCTTTGTTTGCGCCTCGCGCCTTCAAATTGTTTTTTTAATTAATGCGCAGATGAAAAATGTTTTTGTATCTGAATAGATACTTGCGTGGAATTATTTAAATAGCTTATTACATGTTGAAGCGATTACATTCATCAAGTAAATAGAAATTTGGGTTTAGACTTTATTTAAAAATTTGAGACACGCAATTTAAATGCTCTTTCAGTCGAGATTATGGAGATAAATAGATTTTATTTTTCATTCAGTTTTCGCGCTTTACTGAATTTTAAATTATGTTTAGTATAAACATAATTTAAAACATATAAAAACGAAAAAATACTTTCACTCTCATGAAAGTATTTTTTCAGAAATAGATTCTTCACCAAATATCAAATTTTCGCATAAATACGACTGTCTTAACCAATCACAGGAACAGCAGCCATTTAAACGAACGATGTCTATCGAAAACACCATGAATAAATCTCAGGCGGCCATTCAAGAGTTCAAAACTGTAGTTGGTACGAAATAAGATTTTATTGGCTTCGGAAAACTGTGATTCTGAAGTGGAACGTTCGACCCCGACCATTACCCAAGTCACATTAACAGCAATAACAACTAAACGTAAACAAGAAAAAAACGAACGAACAAGAATGGCGGGAGATTTTATAACCTTAAAATAGTATTTTCTGTTTCGAGAAATCGGAATCCTGTTTTCTGATTCGTAGATCTTTTTGCGATGATATTTTTATGCAAACGCCGTTGGAACATTGATATTCTTTCGTTTTTACGTGCGCTTGAGATGTTTACCAGTTGAAAACTTGTTTTCATTAAATGATACGATGGGTCAATATTATCGTTATCTGGAAAGTCAAAAAGTATCGTTATTATAAAGAAGAATATTTCAATTATTTAATTCATATCATTAAATTTCTACTTCGTTATTTAAAACGCGAGTCTTGTATCCACTGCTAAAGATATATCGCCCTATTTACGTCGAAATAATACTTGAGCTCCACAATTGCACATTATTCTTCTGAAATTGGTATTTACAGTGACAATGAACTTTAGCAAATTCTATTAACCTTGGCGTTAAGAAATTTCTACCTATATAAGGGTTGGTTATATCAAATTAGTTTGTAGTTCATGTAGCATTTTTAATGTCGTTATTTTATTGAATGAACTAACGAGAGGAGCTCATGTCTAAGCTATAACCGTATAAGTGATTCGATCACAGGTTAAGCTATGCTTGACGCGGTTGGTTCGTAGATGGGTGACCATCTATGTTATAACGAGTTCCTCCGTGTTTCGGAAGGCACGTTAAATTGTGGGTCCCGGCTGTTATTCCTACATCTTTGACAGTCGTTACAGGTAGTCAGAAGCTTAAAAAAGTCTGACAGCCAGTCTAACGAAGGGGTATCGTGTTGCCCAGGTAACTGGGTTAAGGAGGTCAGATAGGCAGTCGCTCCTTGTAAAACACTGGTACTTAGCTGAAACCGGTTGAACTGGTAGCCGACCCCAACATAGTTGGGAAAAGGCTAGGCCAATGATGAATGATTTTATTGAATGAACTTTACTTATTGCTACTAGGTAGACTAATTCATTCGATTCAACTAACCCATACTAAGTAGAGCTTTCTTTACAGACCTTAACAACGTATTAAACCGATTTCGTTGATTTCTAAGTTTACAAATTAAAGTCATTTGTGAACGTATTTATTGTTTCAAATGGAGCTTTATTCAAAATTGCATATTTATTTTGCTCATTGTATTGTTTTAATTTAAATGTAATATTTTATTTCATTCATAGTAATTTGTATTGTATTGTGTATTTCAGTAAATAAGTAGATGCATACTCTACTAATTCTTAAATACTAGTAGGCAGGAGTCAGAAGTATATAAAAGAAAGATAATATTTTATGTGGTCACACACCACTTTGCCTGAAAATACTTTATTGACCAAATAATACAAAGCCGGTTCGTCGT
Source organism: Trichoplusia ni (assembly GCF_003590095.1). Taxonomy (NCBI): domain Eukaryota; kingdom Metazoa; phylum Arthropoda; class Insecta; order Lepidoptera; family Noctuidae; genus Trichoplusia; species Trichoplusia ni. Next base: position 36,784 of record NW_020800046.1, read on the forward strand.
AAAATCCATCGTATCTTACATCTAAGAGGAGTAGTCTCATTCCTGGCGGGATATTGTTTGATATTCATCAGTTGGATGTACTGTTTCACAAAATAAAGTACTAATATCTATTACACTGTACATCGTGCATCGGCGAAAACTTAATACACAGGCACTTTATTTACAAGTCTAATTTGAGAGATATTGAGCTCTATGTACACGTTTCAGGGTCGTATTTGCGGCGGGAAGCGAGCCTGAGGCGAGGGGTTGTCGCTGCCGCAGCCTGAGCTTCACGCGGCAGGCTTCTCATCAGAGACTACGGTGGCGCCCGTAGCGATGGAGCCGCCGTCCTCAGGTGACACCTGGCAGGACAGAGCTGGGAACTTCTGGTACAGCACAGGCGCGGTACTTAGGGTGGCTGATACCATACACAATAGGGTTATACACGGCGTTAGCCTTAGCAAACAGAGAGCCCCAGATCGTTGCCAGAGGGCTGATGGGCGCGCTCTCCAGGATTCCGGTGTAGTTGATGATGAGGTAAGGAGTCCACGCCATGAACCACAGAGAAATGGTCATCAGCGCAACCTTCGCCAATTTGCACTCAGCGCTGGTGTTAGCAGCCTCAGAGGACCTAAGTGAAGCGACGTTCATTTTCTTAGCCTGGTCCCTCATCGCCTTTTCGTGAGCAGATACGGCCTGGACGATGAAGTAGTATGAGTAGATGATCAGGAACAGTGGCATGAAATACACAAAGATTGAGTACACCACGATGTAGCTTCGGCTAAACCAATCCTTGGACAGGTAGTCAGTTCCACAGGCAGTCATGTTTCCTTCAGGTACATAACGGTTCCAGCCGAAGAAAGGTGCCAGAGTCCACGCAAGAGAGAAGAGCCAGATTCCAAGTATGCGCTGAAGGGCTCCAGTTTTAGTCATAGGCTTAGCAGCTATACCTTTCACGATGACGTTGTAACGGTCGAATGCAATCATTGTCATGGTCCAGATAGAAGCACATCCAAACAGAGAGCCTGCGCAAGCATATAGTTCACAAGCAAACGGTCCAAATACCCATGTTTCATTATAGCAATTTATAACCATAGCTGGAGCCATAGCGCACATCATGAGGAAATCCGAGAAAGCAAGGTTTACAACCAGCAAGTTCGATGGTGTTTTCAGGCTCTTCGTGGACGAGAATATGTATATAACCATGCCGTTACCAGCAATGGAGATGAATCCGAGAACTCCGATGGTAAATCCCAGGAGAGCGTGCCAGAGCGGGTTCATTGGTGGAAACTGGTACCAATGAGGGTCGATCATGTGGAGCATGTCAGCTGATACTTTGTCCACGACGGTCTGGTTGCCGGAGCCCATGCCCGCACCCTGGCCGCCCCATGCTTGCAGAGCTGCCACTCCAGGTCCAGAATCGGAATCCATCGCCATTATCGCTGTATTATTGATGTGTATTTGAAATCAGGAGAATTCTCGTGTCGAGATGGTTATTACGAAGATACTGGAGAAAATCGTAGAACGAACTACTCCAGTCTGTAATGTAACCAAACCCGAATGCGGCGGAGCTGCCGAGGCGTGGAGACTACTCGATGTTTGGTGTTTTTCGGGCGGCTTTTATACCAAAACCTTATGGATTAAACATGACGTCGCCAAGAAAATCAATATTCATAATTAGATATACGAATAAGAAGGTAAACTTAAGCCTTAGGCTACTTAGTGAAGACTTTCTTAACAGGCTCATGTTTCTTTAGGGTTTTGTATACCTACAACGAAAAAGTAAACACGGTAGGTACCAAAGGTACCTACTTTACATGGATTTAATTATGTTATAACAACTTTTCTGACCATGAGACCAGCGCAACGTGATTGGTAAATATGGGTTTCGAGTTATATATGTATTAATGTGTTAATCTATATTATTTTTTCCCTGATAAGGTTTTTTAATTAGTTACCAAAGAATAAACCAACGTTGTTTAAGATTACTTTAGAATAAAGATATTGAACGCACTGGTTTATATTCTGAGATTGCTTTAAATATCGTATGACAAGGCAGAGTTATTAATTACACCAGGCATACTATGCCGAAACTCTAGGTAGATGTACCAAAAAACGCAAATATATCCGAACGGAACAGAAACAAACTTATGACAAAGCATTTTTTACCAAAATCTTTACCGATTCGTTGCCCGAATTATTTCTAAGACTAGACTTCTTCCTTAAATGTCTTACTACAGACAAGTGCATGCACAACACTTTTATTTTTACATGCACAAGTTCCCATTTCCATATTACCACAAGTTTTACTACCGTTAAATTTACCGTTTACGTTACTACAGTCATTTATTACCTATCCGTTTTAGCTACAGCTGCTCGCGTCTTTGTCTGGTATCGTGGCAAAGAGTAGGCCTTTGACCTCTTTTGGAGTTCAGGCCACATCAGTTCAGGCCCTATAAAAAGGATTTAAAATCATATAGGGATTAGAAATCATATATTTTCAGTAAAATATTTATGTGATGCTTTGGAGCATGCGACAGATCTATAATATCCTATTTGGATTCAGATCGACAAAAGCGATATTAATAAACGTTTTTTTTATTAACAGTAATATCCACGTCATTTATAAACAGTTATTTATTTAAGGATTCTTATATTTTTTATTTGAATATAAATTATCCCGTTTCAGAACAGGGACTTCTTTTCTCCTGCATTTTATGCTTGGCAATTATTGGCTTTAAAGAAAATACTCCAAGTTTCTAGAAAGTTCGTAAGGTATAGAAATATGACATTAATTGTAAAACGCGTATACGCGTGAAAACACGATTGTCAGGGGCTTTAGTTGGCTCTTTTTATTGCATATCATGCAAAACGGAACGTTAGTGTCAAACAACAAGGCTGTCAGTTTGAAGCATGTCCTTCCGTCAAATTGACAAGTAATGTGATCCTAGTGTCACGCATCATAGTGAGTTCTGCACTTTCTCCTAAATATTAATGTATTAAATTTATTCTTGTTATCAAAAAAAGTAAAAAAACAAACATACTGAACAACATACGGACTTTCTACATACTACTACTTGAAGATTCACATCGGATCTGACCTCAAAATAGGTTAGTATAAACGATGTGTTAACAACTTTTCTCATAGTTTTGGTATGACTTTTGGTTACATCCGCGGTTTTATACGTAAAATGAGTGCAACTACCGGTGTCTCGATACTGCCTGTGGGGGTGCGGGGTATGAAAGTTCTCGATCGAGATAAATTCTTGCGCAATTTAAAAGTGCCAGTTCTAAAGGTCAAGCTAGAAAACGTTAATAATGTTATGAAAATGTGCAAAAATTACTTCCTAAAACTTAAAGCCTTTAGGCCGATAAGAGATCTGAACGAAGCTGAAGATTCGCCATTCAAGAAATGCATATATTTGAATCCTGAAAAGGTGATGAAATGGGAAGACTTCAGTGAAAATGATCGAGTCTTGCTCCAAGACTTAAATGTAACAGAGGATCATTTGATTTTCAAAGATGCACAAATATCATATGACAACTGGGATTATGAAACTATATTCAAAGCTGTTCTTCCTGAAAATGAGGAGGGTGTGAGTGGATTTACCCAAATTGGACATATTATTCATCTAAACTTAAGGGATCATCTACTTGAATACCGCTTTGTTATCGGACAAGTGCTGATAGACAAATTAAAGTCTTGTCGTACTGTAGTTAACAAGTGCAACACCATTGATAATACCTACAGAAATTTTGACATGGAAGTACTTGCTGGAGATGAAGATTTCAAAGTATCTGTCAAAGAAAATAACTGCACATTCCACTTTGATTTCTCTAAAGTGTACTGGAACTCACGCTTATGCAAGGAGCACGAAAGAATCTTGAAATACCTACATCCTGAAGATGTCTTATTTGATATCTTTTGTGGTGTTGGACCCTTTGCAATTCCAGCGGCCAAAAAAATAACAAAAGTATTTGCCAATGATTTAAATCCTGAATCATACAAATGGTTGAATTACAATGCAAATGTCAACAAAATCAGGATGTCGTGTTTTAAATCATACAATCAAGACGGAAAGGATTTTATTTGTAATGTATTCAAAGAGTACTTAGAGCGTTTGTGTAAAGGTGTTGAGAAGGTGGACGGGAAGATTCGCATAACAATGAACTTACCAGCTCTAGCAGTAGAATTTTTGAAATACTTCAACGGTTTACTCAAAGACACTGCTGCAGCTGAAAACTTTAACCAAGAAATCATTGTATACGCATACTGTTTTGTTCCTAGTGGTGATGATCAAGCTGAATTGGCAAAAGAATTAGTGATCAAAAACATAGGACATGATATATCCTCAGATATTGTATTTATTTATAATGTACGCAAGGTTGCTCCAACAAAAGAAATGATGAGAGTGACATTTAAGTTAACTAAAGAGGTTTTAGTCGGTCCCAAATCCCTGGGTGAACCTCCTCTTAAAAAGTTGTGTGTATAAGTGTTTACTAAGATTTCCATAATATTATTGATAAGAGCCAATTGGTAACTTTTGTAGTGTTTTTATGTAAACCAAAAATTATGTAATAAATTTTTATGCATAAAAACTGTCTTTAATTTGGTCTACTGCTTGAGCAGAAAACAAATTTTCTGAGTATTGTTTGCAAATATCTTGTTCAATGTTACTCATACTATCATAAATGACATAACTCATGATAAGAGCTGATAAGAGCTATATATTGTGAAAATTTTGTATTAGTCTTGTTTTTTATAGTAAATCAGATGAACTTCTGTAAGTATGTATGAGGTTCATGTTTTGATAGTCTTGTTGACTGAGTGTAGGCAAATCAATCGTAACGTAGTAAGTCCTATGATGCCATACGAAGATCTCCTTCAAGTTGGTCGATAAAACTCGTGCCTCCGCTTTCTGCATCCAGTGGAAACCAGTAGCTACCCTTTTTTAAGTCATCAGGCTAGCGTAAGGGCACGACGTGGGCATTTGGCAGACTTCCTCTAACTAACAACACACAGCGCCCATCTAGTGCTTAAGCTAGTCACGGGATCGCTCGCAATGCACTGCTCGACTTTTGCTGAACCCAGTAGAAGGTTTAAAGGGTCGTCATCACCTTTTACAGTAATATTATTGTCGCTGTGTAAGAGAGACGCCGCAACCCGCGCTGTCCCGCTGCCAGAAAATTAACGCAACTTTAGGAATATCTTAAGGTTTAGCTTGTTTATATGGTGATGGTTTATGTTATAGATAATATTTAAAATGTAACATCTGCGAATTCTGCCTTATTAAGTACTTACCAAGTTCCTAATTCAATAGTCACTATTACAGTATCGGCTATTTCCCATGTAGCATGTTATCAGGAACAAAAATGCTTCCACGAAAAAGCATTATGTGGGACTGTTGTTATAATAGAAGCATGTTACGCACCAGACAGCGCATAGCGGCATCTCGTTACCTCAACAACAAGAGTCTTGTATTGAGCTGACGGTAATCGGGAATAATATCTATAATCAGGCAATACCTCTTATTTGTATTTATTTTTACTTCATAAATTACTTTTATAATCTTGCAATTACCCGTGACCGAATTATTTTCATTGATTAATAATATTACGAGGATAACATTAATTGGTGCAGATTAGATTGGTAAACCTAAGAATCGATTGCGAATTTAAGCATGACTACAACTAGAATTGATTGATCACAGGCTGATTTAATTATTAGCGCTTGTAATGTAGGTAGGTACATAGACACAACAGTCGGTTGATAACAATTTAGCTCATGGCTCGTGGTAGACCAGTCAACATCAAAGATCCAGTGGCATTCTTCGTACATCCTTATTCTCGATCCCAAACTATCTCTTGGTGAAGCGATTATAGACAGACACCGTAAGCGTTAATATGCTTTCACTATATTAAATGATGTAACGGTTACTCACACCTTCTATAGGGAATGCCTAGGGCTTTCCTACTTACTCAATTCTTTGAAAGTTGACGAAACAAAGATGTAAAAAACTACTGTATCTAATCATAGACGATCACTGACAACGTGTGAATAAGTAGGTTCTTATCTAATTATTACTTTCGCAGCTTCGTTGCATGCGCGTAATGACGGCACCGCAGAGGATGTAATCATTAGCTATTAATTTTATACGTATATTTCGAAATTATACTGATTGAATTACCAGATTGATGTTGGTGGGTATTTAGCATGTAGGATTTAATTCTTTTTAGCAAGTTACGATAAACAAAACGAATTATTGCATTGACACATACATAGAGTTCAGGCAGGCTTCGATAATTCTGACATACTTACTTTACATACTGATATTAACCGATTACTTTTTCAAAATTATCTAAGATAGGTACACCATACCCGATAGATTGCAAAGAGCTTCAACGGTAAAATAATAAAGGAGGTTACGTTATTGGTTAAAAAAATATCTAAAGGCGCAGTGTTGGATCTGGTTTCGTTCTGTTTTTGACAATATTAAGTTCGTGTAGCGGTCCAGTGTCATCAGCAACGTAAGTCGTCGATCAAGCGTAGAACCAACGTTGCCCTCAGAACGCATTTGCGCTAGTGTCAGTTCCCAGAGCACCAAATCGATTTAAATTCGATTGAAATAGAACTCGATTATTTTAAGTAAACTTGCAGCTAGTACTACACATTAGACTCACTCCCGGAGGCTTGATATCAAATCATTGTTATTTTTCCGAAATATCATGTAAATGGGCCTCTTGAGCAATTTCTAGAAATTACACTTAAAGACTAGTTTTTGCGCATACTCATCAGGTCTTAGCAATCGACTCTACTGAAAATCGTGATTGTACGCAGATTAAAAGGAAATTATAAGGTATAAAATGAAATGAAGATAACACCTTATCCATAATTTTCCTACATTTAAACTGTGAAATATTGTTTGTCCAAAATGTCCAACATTAATAGTCTTAAAAATACTCCAAAAATGATGCAGGAAACGCAAAATAATGTCAAAGGAAAATAATTCTTGTAACAAGATAAAGATAGCCAAAGAAAGAATTCTAATGAGCACTTCCCTCCATTACCCATGCATTATGTTAAAATGTTATCAGCTGTGCAAACTGAATTAAGTTGTCTGCAGAGGATATATTTCCTTCAAACGAACCAGTCAGGTTTCGCCCCGTCGCTGAATCGACGCTAATAAATTCACGAGTAACTTAAAACGGTATTTTTTATGTATTTAGGTATGTCTCGCGGGTTTGCTTATTACATTTAATATAAAAAAAAAACTTCAAGAAAATTATTCAAAAACTTCTAAGTATAAGATAAGTGTAATATGAAGAAATGCTAAACTGAATCTTGGTAACGAATACTATTTTTTGAAAGAGTGTTTTTTCAATAAGTATTTTACGTAATGCATTTGTCATTAAGAAACAGTTACTACAACTTATTTAAGCCTAGTAAAAAATTCTACGTATTTAACCTGGATAGGGAAATAATCTGATTCCCAAAATTTCATCCTAAATCCCAAATTTTGCGACCATATTCGCCACACAACCATCACGATTAAGTAGCTATAAGATACTTTAACTAACCAAATAATAATAATAAATATCTTTATCGCGACCTTGGAGTTTTTGTAACAAACAGACAAAATCTCGAAGTCACTAAGCGTAACATCGTATTTAATTTGGTAGATAATAAATAAAAGCTGTTTCGCGTTCCGCAGGCCAGAGCAATTCAAACTGCCGACGAAGATATAGCGATGGACCTTCCCGACGTCACAGATATCTTGCAAGAGACTGAACAGGTATGATTTAGATCCTCGTATTTATGATTAACAAAAAAATACTACAACATTGGAAACATACAAAACTCTATTCACATATTTTATTCGCACGTAATGATTTTTGCGCTCATGTTTTTTTTATTAATTGTATCTCTATTTGATTAAGAATTGAACAATCTCAGTGCGTAATAATGAGATTTTATTTAAGATTATTTTATTTTCCTGATACACACCGTGAGTAGCTAGATATAGATGTCGTATTAGCACTTACTCAGTTGTAATGACTTGCTTGTTTTGAAAGCAAACAGTGTAAAATAATATTTTAACTTTTATGAAGGCCAGTGGCATGATTCTTCTTACTCTCCTACTACGCATCAAAGAACTTTTTTCTTTGCATTTTTGACATCTGTCCTGAAGTTCAAAATGACTCTAAAAACTTGTTCTTATTTCCAGGTACTTAAAGAATGCTTCACAAAATACAAAATCGACGAAGTTTTCCTTTCATTTAACGGCGGCAAAGACTGTACAGTGCTACTAGACTTGACAATAAACGTGTTGCGTGATATTTACAAACGCGAAGACATCGGTAGTGAACTCAAAATTGTGTATATACGTACAAAGGGACCGTTTAGAGAAATCGAAAGTTTCGTGAAAGAAATCGAAGAACATTATGGTGTTAATTTGATAGTGACTGAAGGTGAACTGAAGTTGACGCTGCAGAGGTTGTTGGAGCAGGACAGTCGGCTGAAGGCGTGTCTCATGGGGACCAGGAGGACAGACCCCTACAGCGAGAACTTAAAGTTTATGCAGGTAACATCAACTTTTTATTACTCCTGTCGTTCAGGTTCTGGTCCGTTCAGATTTACCATTTTGTTATTTTTCATGTTCCTAATATCAGCGGTTGGCCCAGCAGCGATCAGGTTCTTTTTTATTAAGTTTACCACTTGCCTCTTCTGCCTACTTATTTTTTGTAGCATTCCCTTTTTTCAGTTCATTCTCATGCACGCAACTCTCGTCGTGAATCTGGGACTCTTTGTGCATATGACTTGAATGTTTGTAAAATCCCAGTGAAATAAAAACTAGGCAGATTTAAACTATTGACGTCAACAATAAGATACTCTTTCTAACCTTGTGACTAATAACTGACTACCTTGTGTACTAAATTACCATTAAAGCCCATGTGTATGTGTGTATATTTCAATTACTCACACACAGAAGTGCAAAAAAGCCCTCCCACGCATCATAAAGTTTGTTTATCGTAAAGAAGAATGCAAATAAAAATGTTTGCGTTAAATCTGATAGCTAATACTGTAATAACATCGTTATCTTTAGGAATTAGGCGGTTATGTAGTAAATAGTAAGTTATTTCTGTAGGAATTTTAAAAAGGACATTTTTGGCAACGATATTGATAGTGAAGAATGTTCATAACATTCGAATTCCAATCGGTCGTAAGTAAATCAGTTGACAAGATTATCTTACAAACATTACTTATACTTAAACTTATCCATATACTAATCCAGTAGATTCATCCAATCAAAATAATAAGAATATTTTTCAAATGTAGAAAACAAACTTAATTTATCTTACGTTCTATTCGGGTAACATATCTTTGGATAATGTTCCTTTTATCCATTGATTAGACATAAGCAGGTTGTATGACGCTAAGTTCAATTTATATTTCCAGTAGGCGAAAACCTTATATTATAAGTTTGAAACAATACCTTCGCAGTGCGAATGTTATTATGAACTTGTCTCTAATTAACAGATTTTCAATATCTTCCGTGCATAATTTCGCAAAGCTTATAACTTTGTCCACATTTATCCAACAGACTACGGATCCAAGCTGGCCACAGATAATCCGAGTGTCCCCGTTACTGAACTGGACCTACCATCAGATATGGAGTTATACCTGCAGCAGAGAGTGCCTTATTGTAGCTTATATGATAAAGGGTAAGTCATATCTTTAAATTGCCTTGTATCGAAGATCCACGAATACAAAGAATAATAAAAATATCAGTCAAAAACGTTAATTAGTATGTGGTTATTGTATAGTTTTACTATTCCTGGAAGTATTATCCTTAATTAATTCACCAGGGAGTAAAACATATAAACATATAGTAGTAAGTTTAAGTAGGCTCGATAGTCTTTTTAACAATGTGTAGAAATAACTTAGAAAGAACCCATTTTACTAAATAAATAGCGGTATTAACTGTGTTTTGACAGGTAAAGATTCTTAAATTATGTAAATAACAGCTCCACGTGGTCTCTTTGCACTCGTACATAACAAGTGCAGAAGCGCGTGCAATTCACTGATAAAATATTTGTAGTTCTTATCTCTCATAACAGACTCTTTTCTATCAAACCGTTTCTAAATCGGAGATATATCTATGCATCATAAAGCATACTAGATTTCCCTTCATTTTATAACAGATCATATTTGTATCTTAAAAATAGTTTCATTCAATTTTGTCTGGCAAACGCAAAAAATCAGTTTGCCACACAAAGTTAGCAGCAGTTTTGAATAATCTTCTTGAATTTCAATTCGAAGTTTTCTATTTCCGTCCATAGAAGCCGTGAATGCAGAAATGCAACTTCTATAGTGTGGGTTTTCTCACAAAAATGTTATGTAAATATTGTGACTAATAATATGTTTTCTTAAACAGATACACATCAATAGGCAGCACAGACAACACATGGCCGAACCCCGCATTAGCACACAAGGACAAATACGGCGCCCTTACGTACTTACCAGCTTGGCAGCTATCCGATGCGTCGCTAGAGAGGGCTGGCCGCGGCTCATCGCCTAAGCTACCCGTCAATGGACACGAATACAACCACAACAGTCACTTGACAAACGGCATTGATAGCAATCATATAACAAATAGTGATCATATACCTCCTTCCTGTGTATAGCAAATACTTAATAGTTATAATAATTACTAAATTAGCTACGGACGTGATATAGACAGGTACAAATAATGTTTTAAATGATTTCTATGCAAGTAACACGGGGTAAATTGAGACTTCAGTTTTCTTTGAGAAATTAGGTTAGAAATTATTTCACTTATTTATTTTTTCCTTGTTGGTAAGAACCATCATATTGTCTAAGTTTACCCTGTGTCAACGATACCATAGATAAAGTCAGCAAAAAAAGCATAAATACATTTTTGTTTCTACATTTTAAAAATATTAAACAATTTTTCTACCAACACATGGTCGGTAGCTGACGACATAATCACGTCATCCCTAGTTCGAATTTAATATCTAGTAATAATTTATTAGGTCATCTTATAATGACCAGATAACACGGCTATTACATTATTTTAAAAATAAAGTTGAACTTGAACCCCTTATTGCATAAATATTTACAAAAAGATAATCATAAATAGTAGAACTACAAATTATCGGCAAAAAAAATACAGTAATCGAAAAAAACCTAAACCGATGGTCGTAATTACTAAGCCATTAACTTAATTAACATAAACACATTAATTTTTAACAAGAAACATTCTTAAGAAAAAAATATCTCATGAAACCAGCGCGAAGCGTTAATGTCACACTACAGCACAATAATTTTTAAGTTATTAAGAAACACACGTCATCTGTACAATAAAATGAAAACAAAAGAAACCCATAAATACTTAAGTATGCACTCTGCATTTGTACTAAGGCTCTAAAGTCTTTAAATTACAAATGACGTGGTCCTTGCCTTCGCTCGGCTATATAACCCATTTAAAACTGAAATGACCGTCATAATAATACATTCATACAAATACAATACACTGTATTTTAGCTACGATTTGACAAACTCGCTCAGCGGTTATCTTTCATACGCTATACCAAATTGCGGTCAAAAGTACCTAATTAACCTAAAATCTTAGTTTAATAGGCCAATTGCTATACTAATAATCATTTCAACTCGGCTTTGCGCACGACGTCATGTGTGTGTGACCTTTGTTAATAAACAATGATGTCCATCTGTTTGCCACACAAATCTCAATAATTGAACATAGGACTCAGTCCCACACATACATAGCGGCGCACGCGCAGATGAGTTGAACTATCTGTACCATTTAATATTCGTGTACTATTTACTTTATTATTTATTATTAGAGATTTTAAATGGCATATTAAATGACTACTAATTAGGAATGGAAGTTTTAAATGGCAATTCAAATTACTATTCATTCTACATATTTAAATTATGAATGACAAATCAGATGGATTACATTACAATTCTGTCTCATTAAACTAAATTATTTATCTCTAACATCTCGAATTTAAATAGTAATGGTATAATTAAAAATATTGGCGCTTTAGTTATCTTTTGATCACATTAAAGTACTTAACATAACAAATAAAATTACTTATCCCAACAGTCTGGCAGCCAGCTTAATCTGTTTTTAGAATATTGTTAAAATTTATTTTATATACTTAAGAATTGAATTGTAAAAAAGTTTTCTGCAATTACTTAAGGACACTTTATTTACTGGATACTGTAATTACCAAACATACCTATGAAAATTGCATAAGTGCCGATCAAAAAATATTTTTTATGCATGTTTTATTTATTTTATGAACAACACACTGCGCACAATGACAAACTAACCTGGCTAAAAGACTAAAAATCGATGACAGCGCTTATTCATTCACGGGTGCTTTTTAAAAGTCTATCATCCAGACTGCCTAAGCTTTTAAATGTATACTTTAAGACCTAAGCTTTAAAGTAGAAATTAACGTAGCAGAGTATTGAACATACAAAGCTAGTTGATACATAGCGCGGCGATGTAAAAGCGCTGTCGTGTGAAAATACAATTTAGAATGTTTTTTTCTGATTTCAAATTCAAATTGTGCGAACTTGGTCTTACAAGGCGTATGTGGTAACTTTTTGAGTAGAATATTTTTTCAGAAACCAGGTGTTATGTTGTATAATTTGTAAATATGTTCGTAATTATTTTAGTTATTTATAATTTGTATCGTCTTATTTATTTTTCGGCATTTTACTTGACATTAACATAATTGTCTTTGTACTGTATTTTTTCAACAAATGTTTCGCTGATTAAATCTATGTTGCTGTGTATATGAATATGCCTTATTACAGTAATTGAAAACATTTTACTTACTTAATAGCTTTAATAATAATTTTATCAAGATCTTTATCACATTAAATATTTATTAAATTGCATTCGTAAATACATCTATCGTTTGCGAATTACAAATGGTTGTGTTGACAAATTTAAAATAAATACAAGTTACGACAATTTCAGTTGTTTAATTCTTAACAAGCAGTTTTATGCTGTAATATTGGTTTCTAACATATTCTTACCTTTATTTATATTTACAGTCTTTTAACGACCTTATCATTACGTTTTGTTTCCGCTGTCGTTTGGTTTCACATGTTTCCTTATAAACTCTTGAAACATCGCCACGTCCTCTGGTTTGTCATCTGGAATAAAATGGTATTGTTAGAAATCCCTTAAAAAAACTATAGTAGTATTCCTTATAAAACCGGTGCCTAATTTGACTCGCGACCCACCGCCCCGTCAGCTCATGATTAAGGATTCCATTGGGTGAAAAACTAGTTTGACAGTCCCGATAAATACGTAAACCATTATTAATTCAATAATCAGTGCCTAATTAGTAGCAGAAATGGCCTTCATTAATTAGTATCATTTAGCATTGCATAAAAATTGACATCAGGTAAAAAAATTTGTTTGTTTTATGTCTGTTAGAGAAAACAGCAAATTTAAAGCCCTTGTATCTATAATGATTTTGAGATCCTAGTTATTCGTCCATATACTTTAGGCTAAAAGAGTAAGCAAGGTGGATGCGGAAGACTGAGATCCGAGCGTCCTGGCGCCACTTGTGCCACACCTATGACCGCAATAGGCCCAGTTGATTGGTTAAGAAAAGTAACAAAAGAGGTTTTTCCACACATACCTATTTCAGGTTCGTTCTCAGTGCCTTCCTCGTCACTAGAACTTTCATTAGCCGGGTGCTTTAGGTACATGTCGCTAATCTCACGGCCTGCTGATACTTCTTCAATTAAGTTCTTCTTATCTATCACAGTGTCATCTGGACCTACGGAACAAGTAATATTGTAAAGGATCAATTTTGTTTTCAAAAATAAATTCAAATTGACTATCTATTTTATGTACCTTTATTTTTTAATTCCTCTTCTTTCCGTTTTTCTTCTTCTAACTTTTCTGCACGCATTTTCAGCCAGTCTGTTTTATATTCTCTGTGCACAAAATAACACAAAAATTTAGTTTATTGAAAAACGAATTTATGTGAACTTAAGGCAAATCCATACATACTTTTCATATTCTTCTGCAGCCTCATCTACTAGTTTGAAGAATTCATCCAGACCCTGAAATAAACGGGCAATACTTAAAAATAATAAAATTAATGGACCAATTTCTTTAATTCTTCTTCTTATCATATTGAGCACCAAAATCATATGGCTCTTTCCAGTTTCATGATAAGCTAAGTTACTTGTCAACTTGGAAATAGCATAATTCTCACAACTAACTTGTTGTTATTAAATTAACAAATAAATGAGAGCTGACCTGACCACAAGTTAAATGGAAATAAAAGCACACACACACTTCGCTGTAAAATTATGAATGCTGCTAGCAGATTTCTTTTAATTGATGAATAAGCAGAACCCTTTTGTATCTCTTTGTAAAGATTAGTTTTTTTTTTCGTATGCATAAATAAAGCAGTTAAATAAATAAACATACTCACAGCGCCAGTGTGTGCACTGACTCCGCAGCACCTCAGATCTGTGTAGAATGTATCAAGAGCTAGCGCCATAGAGCGAGTCAGGTTCCCGATGTAGGTGTTCCCACCTTCAGTCTCGCCGTCACCCTCCGCGTCCAACGCCTCTTGGAACGCCTCGAAGTCTCGCATCCATTCAACTGCGTAAGCATTGTCTACGACGTCTGTCTTTATATTACGAGAGGGAAATGTTAAATAAGGTTGTATATTTTAATGAATACTTTAATACCATAGGGGCAACTGAATGTGCTTTACTGGGAGGTTTAAAACCATAAAGAATTATTGATTGAATGAAATGAATTGTTGATATTACATATATACATATGAATTGTTGTTAGATGACAATAAGTCACCAATATCAACGAGAAAATATTTATTTATTTAACAGCACTTAAATATTTAGATTTTATTTCTCTTAGACTTGAGCTAAGCCTGGTAAGAACAAACGTACATTTTTCAATCAAAAAAGTTATCATGTGTAGGTATAAAAAGTCCATATCAAATAATAAATCTTACATTCTTACCTTATTCATAACAACAATGAACGGCAGCCTTGTCTTGTACAATATTGAGCAGGCATACAGCATGTTGGACATAAATGTGACGGGTGAGACGCTTCGGACGGTGTCCATTACATACACAACTACTGTAGGACATGATGATGCTAATGCTTCTGTTACTATTGTGCCTGATGCTGACCATGTAAACACTTCTATTTGACCTGGAATTAGTGAAATAATTAACATTAATAAAGGTTATTTTCGTTTAGAAGTAAGATACCAGAAAGTAAAAATACCAAAAAGTTGTAACAAGTTGTAACAGTTGTAGTAAGTATGGAAGCAAAACTTTGCAAAAAGAGCTAATTGATGCTTTATGTAACATACATTTTTTAATCTATCATTTGAGAAATTATCATTAACTTATGACCTAATATGAATAATTCTGAAACTGAACTACTACTATGTGTATAAAATGAAACTATAATATAATATTACTAGCTGACCCAGCAAACGTTGTTTCGCCGAATTTTTTTTTCTAGTGGTGTGTATTTTTAATGCCACATTATAAAAAAATAAAAACAAACAATTTCGTCCAAAAAATAAAATAATTTTTTTTTAATGTGAGCTACCCTAATCACTTAGGGGTATGAAAAATAGATGTTGGTCGATTCTCAGACCTACTGAATACGCATATAAAATTTGGTAAAAATCGGTTTAGCCGTTTCGGAGGAGTACGGTAACTAACATCGTGACACGGGAATTTTATATATTAGATTACTCACACATCTTATTTTCCATCTTATAAAATTGAAACATCAGTTTCATTTTCATAGATTTGGAACATAAACCTGTTGGATGAATCATAAATTATTTACCTGGTGTATCTATGATACAGTATTTGTGTTTCTTTCCTGACTTCTCAATGAGATCCACAACTTGACCAAACTTTGTGGAGAATAGGTTAAGAGCTGTTACTATGCCTCCATTGGGTCCCAACCCATATTGTTTCATAACCTCTTTGTAGTTTACAGTATCCCGAATATCTGGAAAATAGTTTATAAACATTATAATAACAAGCACCACTTCTTTCTGTTTTAAATTAATTGTTATTTTTATGGAAATTTGCGACAATCAATGACAAGCAAGGATTTGGCTGCTCAGATCCCATTTTAATTATCTTGTATATTTTTTACCTGAACATATGATTGAATATGCTAAACTACTTGATAATGTAATATATAATGTATCTTTGCATAACATATACACGTTTTATCATATCTTTTGATTGCCACTCGGGCTAACAGACTCAAGATTACATAGAATCATGAATAGTAGACTTACCTATATTAGCAGGATAAGGAACTTCTCTACAAGCTGGATCTAAGTTGATCAGGTAAGGTCTTGATCCGTCAATAACCTTTCCTGACAAACGACGTGTGAATGAAGTCTTACCGGCGCCCGCCATTCCTATAACACATCAACAGCATGTGAAACTACAGTTATATACTTGTTGTAAAGGTTTTTTATGGAAACAGTGAAGTTCAAGATGTTATATTTTATCTTTCTGTAGCATTTAATAGTCGTTGGGTATTATTTCAGGAAATTACTACAAAACGAAAGGCCTGTCAGTATATTTACATTTTCATGCTAAATAAGCTAAATTTCAAGATTTAGTGTGTTGATTCATGTAAATGGGTTTACACAATATACACTAAGTCCCATTTTATATGTAAAGTCGTAAATATTTGTGTGTTTTTAGGTAAATAGTGGCTTTTCACATAAAAATAATAAAAAACACTTTTCTAACCTAAAATAATCAAACATATTGGTTTCCTAGAGTCTTCCTCCATTGCTTCAGGTTTTTCCTCACTAGCAGCCATATTTACAGAATGGTAATACTAGGCTGCACTTAATATAACATAAACTAAGACTTTTCTTGAAATGCGCACAGTTTAATCACAACATCAGTAAATTACAACCCAAACACAACGCTCTCATGCTTTCAACTGTCAGTCAACTGACAACAATGACAACTAATGTTGAAATTGCCATAGACCGTATGACAAAAAATCAATAACTGGGAAATATGTGTCGTAATAGACTACGAGTTTTATTATTATTTGTATGACATGTATTAAGGTGAGTTTCACAAACATTCAAATCACACACAACGTCGAACAGACTCAGAATAAGCATTCGTGAATCACACAAAATAATACTTGTCCTACGCAGGGATCGAGTCGATCGATCGACATGTCACTCACAGACTGGCGTACTGTACAGGATCTCCAAGACTAGACTATTCCTCTACTCAAAATATATTTCAGGGGCGGTTTATACTGTTAAATTTTTACAAAAAAAAATGGCACTGCTCAGTATTTTTAGACATATTTGAACCAAGATAATCAGGCAATGAAAATAAGGAACTGTTCTAAATTTAGGCACTTTATTTTCTTCACTTCGTCTTATTTACATATTTACAAATGATTTGATTAAGACTAGGGCATAACATTTAGCTTTCTTTCTCAAGATTCAAAAACATTATTGGGTACATGTGTCCAAGTTTTGATATTCTCTTCTGTATTATCAATCTTAAAGTGTCCGTGTACGTGGCGGGTGGTTTGCACGTTGAGGGATCGCGCCAATGAAGACCTGCATGAGATAGACACAATTTTTATAATGTATTGCAGTTATTGTTAATTATAAAATCTATAAAAGCCAGTAACACCACGTTGCGTCTTTGTAGTTTTTTTTTTGTTTCTTACCAGTGGAGTCACAAGCAAAAAGCGCCGGCGAAGGCACGTGATCTCTCGTATAGTTCCATAGACAATCACGTAAAACTTGCACTATCTGTAACACAAAATTAAATTCGATAATTTTAAAACATTAAATTCAAGCAGTTTAATTGTAGTCTTATGGTACAGAAAAAGAAAAAGTACTTTCCAATTTCCAGCATTTGTCAGTAAATGATTTATTGATAGGAACATGAAACGAAAAAACATTTTCTATGGTATTAATATAAAAGGGCTCAGACAATAATAAAGCCAATCATCCTTTGCCAAGTAATGAGCAGCTAAAAATGTAATAGAGCAAAAAGTATTATAATGTTGATACCTCGCTAGCTGTTAGTTCAGGCGCTAGTTCGAGCATGTGGTTGAGTGGGTGCGGCAGTAACTGTCCCAGTGTCATAGTGGATAGTAGCTCGGTAAGCGCAGCGCGTTCCTTTGCCATCTCAGCAGACTGTGTGTGACGATCTAGGACAATATTTTTTTAAATTTAATAATCTCTTTCTGGGCCCTGGAGTTCTAAATGGAAATATTATTTACACAGTCGCGCGCACGCATCGCTTTGTGACGGGTGTGTGATCGGTACCGTCAATATGTCGAGTACGTTAAAGTGCAGTGTTTGTAACATTGTGATAGACGAGTTGCTCTCGTATATACAAAATAAAATATCGGTGATAGACGAAATTACATTAATGAGAATATGTACAACGTCTTTCTCAAGCGAAGAAATACAGAAATCAAAATCGCTGTTGTTTGATTCTCTGTCAACGGATGTACGTAAAATATCTAGAAAACGTAAAGGAAAGGAAGTTAGAGATTTGGAAGACATCATTAGTCTTTTCAAAGTAACAGATCCTGATGCAATTCCAATATTTGTGGCGAGGCAATTAGAAAAATTGCCGCCTATTACATTTGATCATCTTGATTGTACGAAACTTCTCAAGGATTTGCTGCTCGTAAAAGAGGAAATTGAGCAAGTTAAGACGACATATGCTTCGGTCAAGCAGCTTGAAGACCTAAGAAACGAAGTTATCGGATTAAAAAACGACAGAATAATGTATACCCCAGCACAATACATTAATAACAAAAGTGGCGCATGGATTGATAATAATGAAGCTAATGCTATTAATGACTCAACGATAGAAGTAAATAGTGTGTGTGATAAATTACAAAAAGAGGAACTTGTTGCAAACAGTAAGTTGCAGAATAATTCCAATTGTAGGTATCCGAAAATAAGCGACAAAGAAATCGTGAACTGCGTTAACGAGGAGCCGAGTGTCGTAGTGACTCATCGTGATATGCAAAAATCGCCTCGGACGCCGCCGCCGCTCGCGCCGGTAACTGAGAACAAAACTAAACAACAAAAGGACGATCAGCTGACTGTGTTGATAACGAGTGCGCCCGTATCACCTAATGCAGCGGAATCGGAATGCGAGTCGCGAAATAATACTGAGTGGAGAACTATATCTTACAAGAAAAGATCGAATTATAGGTATGCAGGCAAAGCGGGAACTGCGCGTGACGTTCAAGGAAGTTTCAAGGCGGCTGAAAGGAAAGTTCCTATTTTCATTTCTAATGTCCATAAAGATACGATGGCTAAGGACATAGTGTCTTACATACAAAGTAAAACACAGGATGTTGTATCATTAGAAAAGATAAACACTAAGAAACAAAAAGAACACAACGCATACAAGTTCTTTGTATCAGAAAGTAAATTATCTTTATTCTTAGATGAAAATATATGGCCTGAAGGCATTATATTTAGGCGTTTCGTGCATTTTAAAAGCAAATATGTAAGAGATATGTCAACAAAAACGGCCACAAATCAAACATATAATGCATAGCACCTTTACGTTAACTAGTTTTAACTGTAAAAACGTTAAACGTTCCGTCGATAACATACGAGAAATGTGCCGTTTTTCTGATATCATTGCGCTTCAGGAGACGTGGCTGTTACCGGATGAGATCCAGTACCTGAGCACTATTGACAGAAAAATTTAGTTCAACTGGTACTTCTGCCGTTGACACAGCAGCTGGCTTGCTGCGTGGCCGCCCGTACGGAGGTGTTGCGCTGTTATGGCGCAGTGACGTGTTTCAAAACGTATCTGTTATACAGTGTAATAATCCGCGCGTGTGTGCCATTAAAATCGTTACAAACGACAGACCTATTGTGGTAATTAGTGTCTACATGCCCACAGACTCGCCGGATAACCTGTCGGACTTTACGGACTGTCTGGGTACGGTGAGTGCTTTAACGGATGACTGTATGATAGAATCTGTATATGTGATGGGTGATTTTAATGCCCACCCTAATGAATTGTTTTTTAGAGAACTCTCTGCTTTTACTAGTGAACAAAATTTGTTATGTATTGATGTTGAAAGGTTGGGTATAAATAGTGATACTTATACATTTGTGAGTGAGGCGCATGGATCCAGGAGATGGTTGGATCATTGTTTGATTACACAGGCTACTGTGCCGACTATTAATAATGTATACGTGAAATATGATGTGCTATGGTCTGACCACTTTCCCCTCATACTAGAATGTAATTTTAACCTTTTAACACCAAAGGTATGTCATAAGTCAGTAACAGTAAATAATGCAGTATGGGGAGAGAGAAGTCCGGAGCAGATTGATTCCTATCGCAGTGTCTGTCATGAAAACTTGCGTTTAATTGATTTTCCATCGGAGTTTAGACATTGTTGTGATAGTTTTTGTAACAATATTTCTCATAAACCGGTCATTGACCGATTATATCGTAATATTGTAACGGCCCTCACAGATGCGGCAATATTAAGTAAACAAAGTAGGAAACAAAAAAAAATGTGTATTAATAGGTGGAATAGGCATGTCAGAGATGCTCACAGGGAGGCCAGGTTAAACTTTCAGTGCTGGGTCTTAAGTGGAAAACCGTATTGTGGTCGTGAATATGAAAAAATGTGTGCTAGTAGGAAGATATTCAAATCCCGTTTAAAATGGTGCCAAAATAATCAGCACCAAATAAAAATGGATATCATTGCCGATAAACATGCATCGAAAGATTTTCGTGGCTTCTGGAAATCCACAAGTAAATTGAATAGTGGGCCTGGTCTGCCTGTGAGTGTCAATGGCTGCAGTGATACGAGAGATATTGCTAATTTATTCAAGGATCACTTCTATGTGCGTTCACAGTTGGGACCATCGGGGGAGATGCTCAATGCTGAGAAACCTGAAGGAAAGGTGGGCTTACGTTTTAGGGCCAAGGACGTGGAGAACGTGATCAGACACA
Source organism: Trichoplusia ni (assembly GCF_003590095.1). NCBI lineage: Eukaryota > Metazoa > Arthropoda > Insecta > Lepidoptera > Noctuidae > Trichoplusia > Trichoplusia ni. Next base: position 57,871 of record NW_020800046.1, read on the forward strand.
TGTCGCGAGGTAAGTCCCCTGGCCATGATGGTCTGAGCATTGAGCACCTTCAGTACGGTGGTGCTCATATTTCGCGAGTGTTATCACTATTCTGTAACCTATGTATGAGTCATAGTTATTTACCACCCGATTTAATAAAAACCATAGTGATACCAGTTGTTAAAAATAAATCTGGGGACATGTCGGATCTGGGCAACTATAGGCCGATATCCTTGGCCACCATTATAGCTAAAGTACTTGATAGATTGCTTGAGATACAGTTAAATAAACATCTTCAAATACATGACAATCAGTTTGGGTTTAGGCCCAAACTCTCAACCGAATGTGCAATTATGTGTCTCAAGCAAACTGTCAGATATTATACAGATCGGGGAACGCCAATATATGCGTGTTTTTTAGACCTTTCTAAGGCTTTTGACCTGGTTTCCTACGACATACTCTGGAAAAAGTTAAAAGAGGAGAATACGCCTCCAGAAGTCATAAATATCTTTAGGTATTGGTATGGAAACCAGGTCAACAATGTAAGGTGGGCAGGGCAACTGTCTGATTCGTATAAAATGGAGTGTGGTGTGAGGCAGGGAGGGTTGACCTCTCCTGTACTCTTTAATTTATATATTAATGCACTGATTGTCACGCTCAGCAACGAACATGTCGGATGCCATATTGATGACGTATGCGTCAATAATCTCAGCTATGCTGACGATATGGTGCTGTTGAGCGCCTCAGTCTGTGGTCTAAGGAGGCTGCTTTGTTTATGTGAGGGGTATGCACAAACCCATGGACTTAAATATAATGAAAAAAAGAGCCAGGTTATGGTCTTTAAATCCGGAACTAAATATCCCACCAATATTCCCCCGCTAAAAATAAATGGAACCTCCTTAGAAAGAGTAGATAGTTTTAAATACCTAGGTCATGTGGTTGCCTCAGATTTACGTGACGACATGGACATGGAACGGGAACGAAGGGCTTTATCGGTAAGAGCTAATATGGTATCTCGTAGGTTTGTACGTTGCTCCACTGGTGCTAAAACAACCTTGTTTAGAGCGTATTGCACAACATTCTACACGTGCAGCCTATGGATTACATATACTCGAAGATCGTACGAATCCCTTCGGATCCAGTATAATAATGCGTTCAGGATGCTGTTGGGGTTGCCGCGTTATTGTAGTGCCTCCGGCATGTTCGCGGACGCGCATGTTGACGGTTTTAGCGCGATAATGCGAAAACGCATCGCTTCAATGGTCAGCAGAGTACGCGCCAGCACCAACAGCATCCTGAACATGATAGCTTATAGGGTAGATTCCCCGTACATGAATAATGTTATAAGACTTCATGTCTAATCTATTCTGTATGTTGCTGTATTTTTATATGTTTATATTGTGATTGTGACTTACTAACCATATTATTCATGTATTACTAACAAGTGGATTATGTTATCTTAATAAATAAATTAAATTAAATTAAATTAAATTAAAATTATAAAAGGTGTCTACTTTTACATTTAACTGCATCTAGTATAAAAAAGTTAACATAATCTACAAAACGTAATAAAGCTCACATTTTGCATTTCTGATATTATAAAAAACCTGTATTACTCATGTTGGCAAGTGGTCATGGAGGTGTGGATGTCCCATCATATTTAATAGATGAAACGCTAATACGGAACGGAACGGGCCCATTTAATTAGAGAGCTAGGAGCCATCTAGGGAGCAGAGGTGCCGCTCAATGCTATGTATTGCGCGGATGACTGGGCTGCCTATGTATCACCAGTTAATGTTTACGATGTCCCCTGACCGAGGTATGCCCTGAGGCGGTGCAGCAGCGTGGCGGCGGTGGCCCGCAGCAGCGCGGAGGCGAGGCACAGCGCGGGCGGCGCGGCGGCGGCGCGGCGCAGCGCGGCGCGGGCCACGGCGCAGCTCTCCAGCGCGCCGCGCATGTACAGCTCGCGCTCGATGCTCACTTGCTGCGGAGCACATACGACCATTATGTTGATGTTGTTGTTTTGTTGTGTTGGCAACAGCTAGTATTATATATATTACCTTAGTAAAGTCTTCGTCCGGCCACGGCAGACCGTTGTACATGACATCTGGTGACACCAATTCGACTAACAGTAGGGATAGTGATGTAGCACCCTCCACAACACCGCTGTTACCGTCCTAGTGATAAATAATTATAAATATTTTATTAGAATATTAATAATATGAGAGAAATGTTAAATAACAGTAGTATAATAAAGTAGTATAGTACTATGTAGATGAGACAATAATACTTTCTTAATGAATACACATAACCTGGTAAAAAAAAAAAAAAAAAAAAAAAAAAAAAAAAAGTGTAATTCTGTTCTTTACACATACATCTACATACAATACAATAAGGTTACAAAAAAGTTGTTATGCAGGCCGAGTAACCCTAGTAAATTATTCCAAAGAAATGTATGGCACAACCATAAAACGCCTCTACCCGAGTTTTTGTGAACGAACGAATCCATATGTTTTGAGAGGCGCATAGTTTACGCGCACCAAGTTTAAAAGTTCATTAACGTTTAATATCCAATGTCGGGCGCGATAAAATTTTAAATGGCCAAAAATTTCCGGCCACAGCGCTCCGCGTTTAATTTACATGTATTGTTTGATTATATCAAGACAATGTTTGCCCAATCTTTGTTCCAATGTTATCCGACGAAACGCGATAAGATTTAGTACGTTTGGCCCAACATTTGTGGTTTTGATGATGATTTCATTTGTTTTTTGTGAAAGGCGCTTTATGCGTTATTCGTACAACCTTGGCTGTTTGTGGGCAGCCACTTCATTCAGACGTCGAGAATCTTTCTTTTAAATAGATAAACAAACTATTTTGAACCGGAGTTGTTTGTAGCTTCTTTTGTTTCTACTCTATTTGTTATGAGAGTTCGTTTTCCGTTTTATTATTGGACGTTTCTATAATAAATTCACGAGTTTACTGTGAAAGAAGCTTAAAGTTCAGTTTTTCCGGCAAAATCATTACGTTTCTTTTATTAAAATATTCAAATTCTTTTGAACCTATTATTATTTCCTTGAAATAATCGATGTAAACTTCATCAAGATCCATAAAACATTGTTAAAAAAAGCCATAGAGTAACGGGAATTGATTAAATCTGAGAATTTCAACTTAATGAAAGAGTTATTGGCAATATAACAGTTAATAACAAAGCGATCTATCGCTCGAGTGCTAATAAAATTAACGTATCATTTCCAGTCTCGAGGCGCAGGAGATATTGATCCAAAGATTACAAGCATAGACAAGTCAGCGTGCATAGAGTTTACAACTGTCCCCAGCTTTATTATGATAGCTGAAACCGTCGCACTAATTAAACAAATTACGTTACGCCATAGACAAAAGACTTTAATTATGTCCAATTTAGTTTAACTACTTAGATAAGTTAGATTGTTAGCGTACTAAGATATTGTTAGGAAATCTTTTTGTATTTCTATGAATAATTTGTTTATACGTAAGTATCTTATATTTTTGTTATTAAATACGTTTCGAATGTACCAGAAAATTTCAGTTTTATAATTGAGAAAACGGGAGAAGAAGGTTTTGCCTACATTAATTATTTACTGTGAATCTATTCTTGATTTATTTATATAAAAACATACGTTTTTCGGTTCGTGTTTAAATGCTATTTTAATACGTAGAGACCAAGATGAGCGATATAGAGTAGTTAAGTAAATGTCTCTACCTTAAATACGTGAAAGCAAATACTTAAATATTAAAGACGCTTCTTTAAATAATTTATTTATTAAACTTTGATTGTAGTATAATATTCAGGATAGGACCTCCAATTGAATTATTTGAACGCGCCCAAGTTTGTATAGAGCTGTCTGCGCCTCGCTGTGTTCGCGCTTGACCCATAAAGAAAGTGTATTAATTTCCTTTCCTTTTTTAATTTACATTACTTTTCTGTATACAAATAGAAGAGTAATTTAAATAAATTATTTGAGGTACATTATATGTTTTAGTTGATTTCACTAACCAATAAAAGCGCTCTCCATATTTCTGACGAGGACTTTTACACAAACATTTAGCTTTTTGATACTTAATGTAATTTTTGTTATTTTTTATTTGGAATAAAATAAATTATATTTCGATACCGAGAAACTAATTTATTGTATGAATGAAATCAGCAAAAGCTGTAAGAGTAATTAATATAACAAAGTCCGTGCAATGTCTATTAATTTAATAGATTAGTCTTTATTTAATTTACTCCTTATCAGAAAATGATATTTATTATAACTTTTACTGTTAAGTAACGTTCGCTTTGATTTTCCCTTTCTTTATTATAATTAGGGACATGTTACACACGGACCTGTCAGAGGGTAGACACATAGCGAAGCCTTCACAAAACTTTTTGTTAAGGTTTGAACTGTTTTACATAACCTTAGACTTGACTTAAGGATACGCTTCGGATTACCAGTCTTTATAATTAAATACTTCTTGTGTCAGAAGCTTCTCTTGATCGTCTATCTGAATTTAATTTGTTTAAAAACCAATATAGAAAATCATTTCGTACTCGCAGAGTAAAAAGGGAATCTCTCTATTAGCCTGTCCGTCACTAGGCTGGCTGTTGCACCATGGTGGCTATTTTCACAGATGATTTATTTCTGTTGTCGATATAACAGCAAATATGTACTATTAATAATAATGAACGTTAATCAGCGGTTGTTGCAGTCATATATTTTTTGGTAGGTGACAAAAAATTTAGGGTGTAACCCAACCGATTTGTTTATTTTCCTCCTTCCTATTTGTGTTGTCCCTAAATTTTAATACTTATACAGTATTAAACGTTTAGTTATTAATTTTATGCTTTGAAAAAAGACGTTATCTTTTATTAAACAATATTCTTAGTTTTTGGAAAAATCTCTACTACTAGAAGTAAAGTTGAAATAGAAATACACCCATCTGTTTTCTTTGGCTCTGACGTCGCCATCTTACTTGTCACATATAATGCACTATTTACTAGTATTTGCGTTTTCGCCTGGTGCGTAGTACAGATATAATTCGGAGATGGCTAGACATACTTAATGTAGTTAGCAACAATTTCCTTTGCACCCTAGCATAATTGAAACCATAAAGGAACTGACTGACTTTTTATAATTTTAGTAAAAATATTTGTGCAAATTGAAAAATTAACCTCATTGGTAATCTTTTCTTTTATGTTCGGTTTCTAGGGCTCGTTGTCAATATTATACTAGCCTATGTACGTCCCACTGCTGGGCAAAGGCCCCTGCTTGTATATGGTATGGCTGGGTGAGGGGCATACGTTGAGCATTGATCTCCAGTGCACTGCGGATTGCCGAATTCTGATTAAATATTTGGAATCCAGGTTTCCTCACGATATTTCCGTTTTTGTCAGTGGTGCCTTAAAATAATCGAGAAAAAGAAAAATATACATCGGTACTTTGACTGCATTGGACTGGATCGAGCCTGCACCTCGTGCATGCAAATCCCAGCAAACAACCGCAAGGCCACCACAACAAGCAGTAAATAAACTATTAAATAAATAAAGTACAACAATTATAAAAACTATAAGCACTTTTTACTACTATAATCCCTACTACAGATACTAGTCCCTATTACTACCTGTAATAGAGTTCATAATAATACTTATTAAAGTAAATAGCCAAGTGTGAGTATATTGCATTTTTGTGTAACAATAGCGTTTAGTCCGGATCAAATGCCGAGCGCTAGTAAGCCACCCATCTGTTGTCCTATTGTTGACAGACGGAGGGGCGAAGCCTGATTGGGGAAGCTAAATGATTTTATTTTAAAACCAATTATGAACGTCATGGCTTTGAATACATTTTTAGATTTAGTTGAATCTTGAATTCATTTAAGGGTTAGTTTCGAGACTTTTAAAGTGTGCTCTCGAAAATGAAAAAGGTATTTTCTGTTAAAGTGCTAAGGATATGTTCTTAAAAATTAAATAGGTGATTCTTAAAATAGTACTAGGCTTTCAGAAATAAAAGCAGGTAACTCATTTAGTTGCAATGTTTTCGACTTGCTGCCTGTTTATGCGTAAAGTTGAGCTCATTATCTATTAATTAAAATCAATTAACATGATTAAACCTAAACAAAATACAATACTCTTCATTAAACAAGATAAAAGCTTAACGACTATGCACAATACATAAACGCGTCTTCCTTACTAGTTCCATTGTACTGCGTTGTAATCCGCGCTCAAGAGATGGCGTTAGTAGCTTCGTTGTTATTACGCCAACGTGTTTACATGAGGTGACGCGAACGTTAATCCCCTTTTTGGTTGGCCTGCAGTAATGAGCTGCATAACTTATAGTATTATTGTGTAGGTATTGAATGTGTTGTTAACTTATTGTGAATTATATTAAACCAGTGTAAGCGTGACTCAGCGTCTACAAAGTGTAAAGTACTTGTTTGTTTTGGTAAAATGGAGAGCATTTTTTGAAGTATGAAATGGACTCTAGGGTCGAGTGTAGTTTTCTTTAATTAGAAAATTCGATTAGTATATTGTCTATAGTTGATTGTTAATTCAAATGTTTTTTTACGTAATGTGTACGAGACAACTGTCCTACATTAAGATGTAGGTATTTTTATATTGATTGACATATCCAAATCTTTATCAATAGTGCTTTAGGAAATAGTAATCAGTGATATTTTCTGAAGTAAGTTGTCTAAAACAAAACTAAAACGTACCTTGTTAAGATTCGAAATATCAATCAAGGCATCTTGAAAAAATTTTTTTTTTTACTATTTTTATTCAATAATTATGAACTTTTATTAGTTTACAGGTTAATCTTAACATTGTATCGGCGTCTAAGCCTCTCAAGCGGAGTCTCCGTCAAAGCGTTTACGAAGGGCCTTCTACGAAACAATATTTAGGTAAGCGGGGCTCTGTAGCGTGGAGGGGGCAGGGGGCAGAGAGCGGGGCGCGGAGGGATAGGAACCAGGTACAAGAAAAAACAGAAGACCTACTCTTAAGTGAAGGAGTTTGTAGACTCCACATTAAGTAATATACAGCCGTATGCAGCATGCATAGCAGACGCGTAGCAAAATGTCCATTTAACTTTTAAGCTTCATTTGACATTTTTAAGTGAAATGTAGAGTTGAAATAGACAATTTGAAATGTCACTTATTTATCTATCGTTCTAAAATTCGGCTTTTCAAATATTTCGGTAAAATTGGTTAAAGTATTGTGTAGATAATTTTAAACAAAATTTTTAAACTAAGTTCGAAAATGCAAGAGCCAGCAGTTCATGCGTGATGCATGCTCGTTGTCACGTATTATTCAGTTATTTCACAATTAAATAAACAATTGTTTTTTCAATAAGTATAATAATTAATAACAGTAGTTTTAACTGTCAGTGTTTCGTGCTCACCTGTTACGCATTCCCGATTACGATGTCTGAACTCAGTTATGTTAACACTATACAGTTTATAACTTATCAGTATTTTTATATTTCAATAAAAATATAAAATCTACTAGAGTTGCTAAGATATCGTATTGTTTTTTAATATCAATAATCGGTTTATTTTTCCAGACTTTTGGTTACAATATTTTGTTTTCGTACAAACATATTATTATTCTTCTTTATGCATCTAATGCGACCTAAAAGGGCATTACGTTTTTAAAGAAATAAAAATGTTTTTCTGTGAGTAGAAAATCATTTTCTGCTTGTCATATCGTCGACATTTTATCTTTCTACCAGCCACCGTAACTCAAGCATAACTTATTGCGTCCGAAAGTTCCGACTCAATTATTTGTTTTTTTTTTTTTAAGTTCCTGTGACCGAATTGTATATACGGAACCTCTATACTCAGTATCACGGCTGTCTAGCATTTGAAAGTTTCAGCAAACTGCCGGTTTTGTCTGCTTGACCGTTCTATATTTCGAATGTCCTTGTTCCAATAAAGTGAGCCTTCTGAGCTATTCTGTACAGTGCTGAAACAAGATGACGCCGCGTTGACGGCGCGCCGTAAGTACACATGTGGTAACGATACGGACCCGATAAGTGAACGTAATTTCCGTACTGATCTGATATTTATTATTTTTTTATACGGCGACTGAATGAATGAATGAAGTTTGCGAGTTTTTTACGCGTTAGTCGCATTTAGGAGGTGATAATGGAAAGTTATTGATGTAACATCGTCGCTTGTTTATTTGAGTTAGATGTTTTTATGGTAACTTTATTTTTGTGTGACGAATGTTCTTTGGACATATTAGTGTACTACACGTTATTTCGTGTGGAGTTTCATTGCATTGCGATTAAATTTGTGCTTCCATAAAAAATATCTGATAAAAATCTTTGTCGATAGATCAAAAGGTACAACAAAACACAACATTATTCTTTGAGAAATCAACTTCTTGTTATCATTTAGTCAGTGGGCATACAAAATGCGCTCATGGATTACTGTGCAGTAGCAGTGGAGCTGTAGAGCTAGTGATCCGTGGTCGTATGCATATATTATTGGTTAAGACTCGTTCAGACGAAGCGAGAAATATCGAGCTAGTTGCAATACATTGCTGGCAATGATATATGAGTTTTGATTCAAGGGCTACGCGGCCTTGCAATGTATACCTACTTGTTTGAGATTTCCCGCGGCATTTGAACGAGCCTTGAGTCTCAAGCCGTGCTCGAACCGTCGGGCAACAAGTCTGGACTCGCATTGATCGCAGACTCTCGCTATAAAATATATTAGTGGCGGTCAAAGCGACCGTGGCGCTAATTGTTTATTTAAATACTTTAGAGTAATTGTTTTCGAATGTTTTGTTTATTTGATGTGAGATTTTTTGTTTTGAATTAATATAAGATATTTTTCGGAGTAACACGGGTTTAGATTATTTGTGGGTGATAAAAAGAACAAAATAAAATCAATTACTTTTACCAAATAACGTGAAAACTAATTAGCTTATTCGTTATGTTTCCTTTCATCTTTTGTACAGTTTCTCATACTTCTTTTATAAGTATACTAATTTTATAAGCAGCCAGGATGATAAAATCCAACACAAGCCCTGAAAGACTTCTCTATCAATGATAAATAAAATTAAAAGCCGCTTATAATACCTAAAATATCTTACTTACTTAAAAAAAAATCTCTTTGTCTATAAAACTTATTATTTTTCTCGTTTATCGAGGATGGCAGTCGTAAGTACAGATATCTCTAAAAGTCCGGCTAAATAATCATAACTCTACCAGCATTTGCTGTGAGAGCTTAAATTTGAGAAAACGGGGACCTTTTGCTGATAGAGCAGGGTCATATCGTTTTTTTTCAATTATTTTTGCCTTTTCTTCTTCTTCTACTGCATGACCGATGACGGTTAAAATAATTTTGTAGTTCGGATGGTCTATCCATACCTTTTTTTTTGGTATGGCGGGGGAATCCTCATGGACACCCGCTCCCTCAGACTCTTAAGGACTAAACCTAACCGCCGGGTGACGTCAGCCGCTTATGATGGTGCTGGCGGTGCTGCACAGCTTTGCAAAACATGCCTGATCTATCAATACCCGTACTTACATTTGTAGAAGATAGATGCAGTTATAAACTGTGTAGTGCGCTGTCACTCTTCCACAACTGCCATAATATTACTATAAGCCATATTTAGAACCATGGCTGAAAAGACTTCCAAAAAATCCTTGTATGTCTCTCTTACTTTTCGGTAACTTAAAGCAGTCCATTTAAGGTTATGTGATAGTATATCGTCAGTCGTCACCCTACACGGCTATCAGATGATTCGGTAATGTAAAACGAAGTCGACCCTCTAGCTTGTATTGACGTTTCCACGCCGGCAGACAGGAAGTCCTGGCGCCGTCCACTTATTTTACGGTTTGACACTTTTCCGAATAAGAATAGTGTTTAATTTATTTAAGTTGATGATAATGTTTGAAATTAATTTGTATTATCCCAGTTGCAGGTGTAGAAGATCTTATATTGTTTAACGATAGAATAACACACGCCTCTTTTTGATAAAAGGTATTAAATGGAAGTTGACATGTAAGCAACCAGGTGTCTCTAAAGACACATTATAAAATAATTTCGATCCGAGATATTTTTATCGATTTAAAAGTTATGTGCATATAAAAAATTGAATTAAAAATCTCCTGTAAACACAAAAGTATACTGCAAATATTCTGATTGTTAAACGGCAGTCAATTAATAGTTACTAGAGAGATAAAATTGTATGTTGATTATTAAAAACTTATTAATATTAATCATTGGAACAGCTATTTAAGATATGACGTCTGTTTGATTATATTATCCAATATCATGTTTTGGATAAAGCTTATGGATGGAAACCAACTACTTTCTCAAATCTAAGCACACTAAGTTCACAAGCTAGGTCTATTTAAAACAATGTTGTTCCTGCCATACAAATTTTAATCCGCGAATGACAACATGACAATAGGGATGACGACAATTTTTTTTTGCAGGGTCCGTCTTGTAGTTTTTGTATAATAATGGATACTTATTTTTTAATTTGTCCCGCAAACATAAATTGACCAAATTATAGTGAATGAAACTTACGCGTGACGTCACGATTGTGTATAAATTTTACCATATCGTAACGTCACAAGCCCCCTCTCCTAAACTTTAAAACGGTTAATCTTTGTCAATTCTAGTTTTTCTGAAAAAGGAAAAAATACGTGTCTAATACTTTTCAATTATCTAACTGAGGGACTAATGAGATTTTTTCTGTTTATACCCAGTCGTCATCCCTATTATGTATAGTAAGCCAAATTTCCTTTGTGGATTTTAAAGCCGTCTAGTTTTTGAAGACTTGCTTGGTTTTTAGCGTCTTTCATTACCAGGCCCAGAAGGTATAATTTAAGCATAACCAGGGTCGGTTCATACATTTTATACATCAATATATTTTATATGTTTATTCACACATAACAACGTAGAGTTGTGTATCGCGTGTATAGCTACCAACCTCCGTCTCTGGCGAGGTGAATCAATCTCCTCAAGGTCTCCCAGTAAAAGGTCTGACCATTTTATATGCTAAACACTGGCTGCCCCGCGGCGATGCTCGCACAATCATTGTAAATATTTTACAAATGTATTGGATGAATTCTTGGTACGTTTTTTTATTCGTTTTTATATTTAAATAGCTCGTTTTAGCACTATAATTAGAAAAATACATATAATTAGAAAAAAATATTTGAATGAAATGGCATCGTACACAAATGATCAATGCATATGCACTATCCCAGAAAATTAAAAACAGGTACATTTCATTTATATCAATCATCACCCTTTACTCATTCCTTGGTTACACTTACTGGTTTGTAATTGATAGGTTTCCTAGGCCTGAACTTTAAAAAAAATCTCAGTTGGAAATCGAACTCAGCACACACGATCAACATCTATGCTCACAATACTAACAGAAGGTCAATTGCTGTATAAAACGTGATCACAGATAATAACTTACTAATAGTTATTTGGCAATAGAAAATTATCTGTTTTAATGTTTTAACTATTCCGCCCACAGAGCCTTGAGGGATTAGATTTATTCACACATACTCACACCTTTACAAAATGAGTTCTTAAAGTAGAAACAATTGAATGTGATCGTATTAGCTCGGATACTGGCCGAAAAGACACGAATCCGGTCGTCAGTGTTTAAAAATAAAAAGGATAGCGGTGTGGTTGAGGTCACCACGAGTTACGACGCCAAACCCATTGCACGACGCGTCGCGGGTTCGATCCCCATGTGGGACAAGCATTTGTGTGATTCGACGAATGCTTGTCCTGGGTCTAAGTGTATGTACATGTGACACAAGGATTAAATTCATTTGCGCGAGACTCGTTTAAAAAAAAGGAAAGTATCATGCTGTCTTTATCATTAAAGGATAAAGAGTAGAGACAGTAAGATATTTAAGAAAGTCTTGTCGTTTGATTATATTCGATATTTAATATATATTGATGAAAATATTTTGATATTGGATAAAGATAAATATATTTATTGTGTAACTAGGACTAGATTACATGACAGAGTCGTTTTTTTACAGTATAGGCAGAATATTTAAGAATAGCTTTGAAATACATAAAAGTATGTTCGAAAAATATAATGAAAATCAATAGTGCAGGAAACAAAGCAACTGTCCTATCCTTATCGTACTTTTTAGTAGTTACAGTAAAGTTTAAGTCTATTTAACTTCGATCTCGTAAATCGTTATCAAACCAACTATCCGCCTTTCACATCACTTACTAAAACACATGTCCTTACAAAACCACCATAAAATTCCACAGATTCTTTTAATTTTCTATCTCAATACAACCTCTTCACCAGCTCCGCATTAGACCTATCAAGCAAATAAAACTAAAAGCTCTCAAAGACCAACTTATACTGGTTCATGTTGGTAATACTGTGTAGTTAAGATTACACGGTTTTCAGGTGATTTCATACGGTTATTATACAGCTCAGTTTAAGCTGGATATTTTAGGGACCTACGTGTAATTTTATGGCTACATTGACACGTGTGTGTTTCCGTTTGAATGCAGGTAGACAACATTCTAGATGAGACACGGTCTAGACTGGTTTTTGATATTGGTTGTACAAGATTGTGATTACATATGTGTGAATCAAAATGTGTTATTATTTTCAAATGTAACTGTAGCGGCTCTTGAGAAAGACAAATGGAAGAAGAGTGGATGCTTTTGCCCAGCTGTCAGACATTTACGACTAGCAATAGGACTTATTCAGTTTTAATTTTTTGATTAAATAAATCTAACACGACTTTTGATACAAAAATAAATGTTACACAACACTATAACGAACGAATTTATTCACCAATAATACAACTCTAATCAATCTACAAAAAGACTTAAAAACCTGGTACCCAGACCACAATGTGTTGCAACCAAAAGCCCAAAGCAAGCCTAGAAATTTAAAAAAACTTGTAGCTCTTACATTCCCCAATATATGATCAGTATAGACTACACAATGCTTGTAACACATAAACAAAGGCACAAACAAATCAATCATACATTGCTTTTCCGGATGTTAGTTCAGGAATTCTTAATGAGCTTCCGAGTGTGTGCTGCCAAGTTTACTCCATTTTATACAATGTGCGATGCGCTCGGTGTTACGTTCGTTTTAAATTATTATTTTCATTTTTATATTAACTGAAGTTTAAGACGAAGTGTTGTTTTTCGTACACATGACGACATCAGTCTTCGGTATTGGATGATTTTAGAAAATTTCAAGAAAACTCTTGTGAGAAAAATCTCCATTAAAAAACCGACTCGTTTTAAAAATTGAAATATAAGTTAAAGTTTTAAACTAAATTCATCCTTACAGCTCTGAATGTTTTTAAGTATTTTTGTCTTGGATACAAAGCCGTTTTTGGATAGTTATGATAATCAGAATTATACAAAAATAAGTTTTACATACGCACACACACACGATGTCGATCACGCAGCGAGTCAAAATATTCACAGCATCTCTAGGATCTTCATTATACTACCCGTCCATTCTAACTCACAGTGAGAATCCGTTTATCCTCCATCCATTAAATTTATAAAGATAGCACAAGAATTTAATATTTTTACATCTTCTTGCCGACCTTCCAAAAAACCATAAAAATAAAAAAATCTGCCAGTCACAATATCCAAAATTCAACTAGGTAAGTAAGTAATAAATATCGGATATTATTTTGATGTTTATTTGTTTAATCCAGATCGTTAAAGGCTATATCTAAAAGGTTACGCGGAGGTGTATATCGGTCGCCCACGCGCTCACCGCTCGCGCTCGCTAAATGTATTCTCTCCGCTTCGGACGAAATTACTGCCACTTATCTAGAACAGTTCCCTTCTAGTACTATCCTCACGCAAATTTAGAAGTTCGGTGGATTAAGTGTTTTCAATGATTGTTTGGTAACTACATACTTCAATTAAAAGAACTAAATCGGTTCATCCAGTCCAAAGCTTTGAGGTACAAAATACAGACGATTTGAAAATCCCATTTTTGAATTTGGTTGTTGAAACGATGTATTTTATTTTATTAATGTAAATTATTCTATCTTAATGATGTCTAGTCTAAGTGTTCAAAGAAATTGGGTACGGTAGATTGTTTTTACCGCGTCGTGGCAAATAAACTATGGAACTACAAAATCTTATACTATCCTTACGAACTTCTTTTGCCTCTTGTTTTAGAATATAACCGTTAAAGGAAATACTAGGTATACGTATTAAAATCAACTTAACTCCCAAACCAGTTGCATAACCTTACCACAAACACAAATACGATACAACATGTTGACTTATTCGCGGTGTTTGACAAAATTCAGGGGATCGGTACACTTACCGACATTGGTTTGTCACACATTCTATCGTACAGTTCCTTACACAATAGTTGCTAACAGTTTTGTATCGATTTCGCCTTATGCCCAGGCGTTAGAGTCGATTTTATGGAAAACTTTAATACTATTATCGCATGGTTGACTTTATAGGGGTGTATTGTGATATTTCTTAGGGTTTGAGCTATTCATTCTAGTTGCCGTGCATTAGAGGGTTGATGTTGAGTTTTTAATCGAGACATCGTGCATCGGTTTGTAATATTGATTTTTCGAAACAAAGACTGCGTGGTATTGCAGACTCAAGACAGATTTTCGCTTTTAAAAAGTTCATTCAATATTTTTGTCACATCTCCTTAGTCACACATTGTGTTTAGTTACCTAAAGGAATCTGAAGATAACTAAAAACAGTTTATTCACGGCACCTATGTATGCAAATCTCTATTGAAATCACTAACAAATTAATTATGTAACTTAAGAAGAAGTTCAGATACGCAATTGTAGTGACAGCATATCTCGATTGAGTAAAAGATATTGATTTTAGGTGTATGTATAATAAAGAGTTCTTTCTGTTCAATTCTGTTGCTAGAACTAGTCTGGTTTCATGAAATTAATGGAGCTGGTTACTTTATTACATCTGATCGGCTAGCTTATAAACTCCTCTTTCAGTTGAGCGTCAAAATTTAGAAGCCCATTGATATTAGTAGACTAAATTTTTTGCAATCATTGATCGGCGCACATTTCGTAAATTTGAGAAAAGAGAGCTGAAGATCGATCTGAGTAAACTAAAGTGGGCTTATGATGAGAATGATGATGATGATCGGCACACTGAGAATTTCAATCAAAAAGTTCTTTAAAAGAGTACCGCAGTAATCAGTAAACCAAAAAGTAAGGATTTTATAGTTTGGTATAATATTCGCACTATTAATTTACCTTTTTATCCAAAAGCCTGTAATATAAAAATCTTCTGAAGTAGCGAAAAGGCGGTACTACGAACCTTTGTGCCCTTATATTACGAAGCAGCGTATAATATATTCCGCTGCAATATTTAGGAGTGCTTTCGTTTCGCGTTGCTACGTGCGGAACCCAATAACACAGTGTTCAACGTTCATGGGGAATTCTATTCGTATAGTCATAGGGTGAATCTAGTTATGTGGTAATATTTAGAAGTTGTCAAAAGTGTCTTTTTTAAACAGCTTTTTTTGATTTTAGAGGCTTTATATCTTTTTGGGTTAACATTAAGTATTAAAATTTTGGTATTCCTGATACCAAAAACTTTTTACTAAAACCATTTCCGATCCACGGATAGATTACCTCCGCATCACTTACTTTCAAACTAAAAAAAGTGAAAAATATTTTGTTGATAGGTATAAACTAAACGTACCTACTTTTTAAAAGCAAAATATTATTCCAGAGCGACCTTTTACCCTCTATTTTAAAACGAAACGTTATTCGATAGTCCAGTATCCATAGAGTAAGCTCGTTCCATTTTTGAACCAAACTGTATGTTGCTAGCTGGTTTAAATTGAGAATTGATTTTATTTTTTTAGCTTACTACACCGTTATTGGCGGCAGTGTTTATGCAATGTCCACATTAAGCACGATATCAGTATTCTACATTAAGTTGATTTAAAACATGATTGGCAAATTTGCGTCACCGAGCGAATATCAATACTTACATATGGAGACTGAATGTAGCGGCAATGTGCACACAAATGATGATTTAACTTAAACATTCTGCAGATTTTAATGTAGAGAATTTTATAAGAAATGGGTCTTTCTAGTTGTTGCTTAAAATGATCTATCGGTACAAGAGAATTATGTGAGTTAAATAGTAAGTTAAGCAGAACAGTAAGTAAATCTATCATTAAGGCACGTTAACTTGCTAGAAAATACCAATCCGACATAAAAGATCTGCAAAGGCACTAAAAATTCGAACACAAAAGAATCAGTCGCAAACTCATAACCATAGCGTGTCTACTGTTTCATGAATATCTGGTTTTATTTAAAAAAAATACATTGATCTTGAACCTACTAACCAGATTTGTTTACATAAAATGTTCTGGGAGTCACGAGATTTTTTCTTTCCTCCTGATAAGCGAGTGATACTTTATAGTAAAGTAATAATAATGAAAGATATGAATAAAATGATTATATTAGACAATAGTATATCTCACTTGGGTAATTTTGGCAAAATCGATATGACAAGAAAAGTTATCCGTAGGAAAAAGTTTTGGACAAGGAACATCAGGGAGTGTGTGTGCTGATCGCTAATCCTCACTTCTTATACTAGCAGTGCCGATCCAAATAGGCACGGCTAGAATAAGAACACATATTCCTACATACATGCTTCTTTCAATATTTAGCGTGTCAATATACATCAGTTACATTGAAAACAATAACAAGCCATTGAAGATTTTAATCATAGCTTGCATGAGATTAACCACGTTCATCTCGATGATAAGCATATATCTAAGAGAATGCCAGATCGAATACGTCAATGTCTTTTCAAGCAGACTGTTACATATTTCTCATGTATTTTTAACCGCTATTAATTCTGCAGTAAGCTCCCGAGCGCGCATTACGGTAACCTATTTCTGAAGCCGTTCACGATGTTACAAAACGTCTCACCAATAATGTCTTAGGAATTAATATACATACGTGCGAGTGCAGATTCATCCGCGTAGAAGTTGATTATCGTACCAAAAAGGCACTTTCTCTTTATAAAATGTCCTCCGCAGGTAAAAATGTGATCCTACTGCCGCGGGGGTTTCATAAACATTTAAGGCTCATGCACAAAGAATACGACTCAGAGCAAATAATCTTGAACTACACAAATGCCTGTCCTAAGATGGGTACGAATCAATGGTATCTCTTCACTATACCAATGGACTATCTGTGAATTCATTGATACCAAGTTTCACCAAAATCAGTTAAACCATGACAACTGTACAGACAGGCAGACTTATTTTTATAATTATACTTATCATGATGTAGTATGGGTATAAAGGAAAATGGTAAGGCCCACGTAAAAATAACGCTTCACCGGTGTTGGTAACCTTTTGTTCGGTACATTTGATCCACTTATTGAAATAACTAAGCCGAGAAAATCTTAAATCAGAGATAATACGGAATGCGGCAACCTCGTTTTACTTGAAGCTGAGTGATATAATGTTCTAGAAAAGTGTTTAAGAGGAATTCTATAGATGGACTAGCGGAGTATTTTCTGAGAAAAAATACTTACTGAAATGACTAGGTGTAGGTATTTTCTCGAAATAGTAGACTTCTAAGTTAAAATAGATTGGTAGTTGGTACCATATCATCTCCATGATTTTAAATCACAAAACTCATTATATAATGTAAATTTTTCAACCTATTTAAAACAAAAAAGTGTAATTTAAGCAACAAGTTTGGTGTCATAACTATAAAATTGCTTCATCTACCAAAAAATCTGATATTACATTGAAATCGTTTCACATCTAAATAAATATTATTTCTATTATGTATAAAGTTATTAGTATAGAGTTCAGATGAATGAGCCGGTACAGTCAACCCACGCAATCGTTTCACCCCGTGTCGGCGGCAACCTTTAGTAAGTACGGGTATCTACCTCCTACGCTAAACAAATGACTGTTGCTGGAGAGGAAAGAAGACGGCGCTTTACGCCTTGTTGTCTTCCGTCTCGCTTCCACCTTTCAATAGTAAGACTTTACGTGGACATAGTAGGCTTACAGTTAGTATCAACTTGATGTGATTACTCACTTACAGGACCTATCGTTAAGTTCAAAGTTCACGATGATAGTGCAAGAATTATGGTACTTTTTTTGAAAAAAGGTCGAATGTTTTTAAGATTATGGATTTGTTTTAAGTGTTGTGTTTAAGTACTCTACTTTTTTAATGTCACTTATATATTCAGATGGTTGTTGTTTTTGTCTTTAGTGTTGCTGGTGGTCATTAAAAACTGATTTAAAGTGTAAATGATGTTATAGAGTTAGCAGATATAAATAAACAAAATACCTCTTGCGGGTTTTTGTAAGTTTATATGATTGATTTGCAAATACGTTTTTAATATTGGTTACCTAATATAAAAATGTATGTTACCAAATCTGTAATTGAAGTTTTCACGATTAAAAAAGCAAAATATATAATTCAATATTCAAAAATGATTGAATGACAAACCAACACAGCTGTACTTATATAACTTGCGACTTAAGTACGGCAGTGTGAAGCCTATTTTAACTTTTTATCAAGGGTGGATCACCTCCGGCGACCGCTGTTAACCTCCGTTGAATATTTATATTAGCCGACGAGACCCCACTTCTACTCCCTTTGAGATGTACCTACCTAGTAATCTGTTTATTGTTTCAAATAAAAATTAAATATTTTTTTTTATATTTTCGACGATTTAGGACAGTTATGTGGCGTGATTGGTGCTTTGATTTTAGTTTTGATGTTGTTTTAACAGTAACAAGTTAAGGTACGTTTGTTTTATCCATAGAAATATGACTTGAAACTAGACCTAATATGTTTTGCGTTAACGTAATTATTTACGTTTAAAAAGAACTGATTTATGTGATTGTGCGGTGATATTTGGAAGAAGTATTACAGTTGCCTTTTTCTCAAAACTGTATATAAAATTCAAAGGAAATGCATACAACTAATACGGGCGCTGCAATACCAACTTTATTGAGTTTCGGAACGCCCACTTTCAGTTTTTATAGCTTATACGTTCGACGAATATTTTTATCCTGTCATACTACCCCCGGGCAACTTCCAGTATTCAGAATCCTCAATATTATTTTC
Source organism: Trichoplusia ni (assembly GCF_003590095.1). Lineage (NCBI taxonomy): Eukaryota > Metazoa > Arthropoda > Insecta > Lepidoptera > Noctuidae > Trichoplusia > Trichoplusia ni. The sequence goes on from NW_020800046.1 coordinate 76,980, forward strand.
AATGAAGTGTAAACAATTTTGTAAAATACCAAAAAATATAATATTTAATAAATGGCCGATGGAGAGTTAAGATTTGAGGCAGAGATTAACTTTTAATGTTCGTTTTTGTAACTTATCAGTTTATTTTTGCCACACACTATGCTACTTGATAACACAGATACTTTGCATCTAGATGTGGCTTCTCTTTTCTAAATTCATTGTCGTATCCAGTGTGGTACGAACATCTGTGATTGCCCGTAAACGTCGGGAGGGTGGATCGTGCATGTGATGTTTATGTCAATATGTGCTGTGGAACAGGAGACTTACATTCGAAAATATCTTTAAAGAAGGATGTAAAATCAAGATTCAAACTACAAAAGTCTTTGTACCTTCAACCTTCTTTCGAATTACGATAATCTGTTAGTACATATTTATAGATGTTAATGACTCTACATTTGCACTTATGATTCATTTTTATATACCTACATCTATGATAGTTTCAATGGATACGTTTTCATAGATGCCTGCTAGTTAGTTAGATACTTATGAACATAACCAATTTGTCGGTTGCGAGAATCGATCCACTGCGTCACTTTGGACAAACGTTTAATAATCCAGAGGCTGGTTCTACCGGTGCAGCTCTCAAACTGATCATTGCAATTGTAGGCGAGTGTTTGTGTACAGAATAACTTCATGATAAGTACAAAAATTAAAAGTCTATAGTGGTTTCTTAGGATTACGCGAATGTTGGACATTGATTAAACCGCGATAATATATGTAAAAGTAGTTTCATTTCAATTAAAAGTCTTCCTTCTTACTTTTCAAGTTAAAAAAACAGTGATTCTAATTTTGTTGATATGTTTAATTGTTCATAAACTTTTAAAGACCAATATTGTTAGTCAGATTTACGAAACAAGTTTAATTAAACAAATACTATTTTTTAAGAATAAAAAATGTAAAACCGACTTCAAATAACATACTGGGCCTAATTGATGAAATTTTTAAGATACGAAATCAATGCTAACGTGCTATAATAATCACCCAGTACCCAGTTTGGAGGCAATAAACATTAAAAAAAAATACAGACAAATAGAGACCTTGTTCTTTTTCGAAGTCGGTTGAAAAACGACTCTTTATTGAGAATTCAAATCCTTTGTTCGACTTTATGATTTCCATATGTACATAAACAAATTGCCACACATAAAATTAGTTAAATAAGGATATAGATTGAGCCGTGCATACTTCAAACGCAACATTTCGACTCTACGCAAAAATATATTCGAGCATAAAACGTCAGATAAATAATAGCTTTATCTCCTGCGGAGCCACATTTTGTCTTATCATGTCGTACCTGCGAGGCAAGTGACGACAGTTATCACCCTGTGGTCACACCCTCACAAATTACACCCTACTAGTGCAGGGTGACTACCTTGGCCCCGATTCTGCTATTTACAACGGCCGATAAACGAATGGCAATTGGATTAATTTTGAGATTATTCCTATTCTCTTAAGGATTTTGCTATCAAAATAATTGGAAATTCATTGCACTGACCTTGGGTTTACTGTCCCGTACTGAATTTCTAATTATTATGTAGATAAAATGCTTAATGCTTAAATGTCATTTTAGGCTTATTTTCATTCATTCATCGTCCATTGTAAATAACAGATTTGGTTCCCTGTCGTGTCGAAAATAGATACCGCTCTGCAACGAGCAGTGCCTTTCCTTCTTTGACACCTGAGGTATCTTGAGTTGACCGTTGAAGACCGTTGTTATTGTTAAAGCGAGAAGGAGCAGTATGCGCCTCCACACGGCACAACAGCTTCTTCTGTTAATAAGTAATTCTTAGCATGTACGTTTTCATATTTATGGGAACTACAACCTATCACGTTTAACTAACTGATTTTAACAATCTTATCTTTTGGAAATAAGGTTGTTTTTTGCGGTTTATAGTTTTGATTATCTTGTAGATGACTGTACACCTACGTACAACATTGACCTCTAAATGTCAAGGTTTTAGTTCAAGTGACATTAGTACGAAAATAC
>NW_020800047.1:0-21225 GCF_003590095.1 Trichoplusia ni
GAAATCTAACTTAAGCTGCGAATGAAATAAACGCGAAGAGGCGGATTTTTTAAAGTCTGATTATTCAAACTATTAGTTATCAGTGGCTCTTTTTTTTCATGGAAATTTCAAACAAAAATCTTTAAAAAATCATGTAAAACTGGGTAGTATGATTTCAAAGCTCCACGACGGCTATTTTGAGGGCTAAAGCGATTTAATATATCTGCCACACTCTAGTCGGGAGTAAGCTGGCCACACGAGGCAGGAGGCAGCCGCGAAATGTATCTGCCGAAGGTTATCGACATGTTTTCCGTAATCGTGGACTTAGGAGGTAGATTATAAGTCTGGAGTCGGCAGATTCCACCTGGTAAAGAGAAAAGACTTGACCGGGGTGTAATCTTAGCGTAGTTTGAGGTCTAATTATTTGCATAACGAAACGAAATAAAAATATTGAAACATTCATTTTATCTATAAGGAAGTTACAATTTTAATTTAACTGTCTAAATTCGATCCATAAATTATTCGTGTAGCCTATAAGGTGCGAGTGTAAACCCCTACGTTGATGACCATAAGTTTAATCACCTGTCAGCATTATGTCGCGCCCTTAGAAGGCGGTCGTAAGAAATAAACTATGACAAAAATTGGGCAGGTGGTGCTTTTAATTTAATGTAAAAATCATCAATTCAGCTTAGAAAGGTCCATAGCAGGACTAAAAATTTCAAACACGAGAATTTCAAAGATATTGTTGCTTAGCGAGATGTATTTTGAGGTCGCCTACGTTTTAAACTAATTGGTAGGTACCTGGCTAGATAAGTAGGTGTCTAATGATGAGCTGTTTTAGGTTACCTAATGCTATTAAAGGTATACTAGTAACTAATAAAAGTTACCTTTTTCCACTTTCTTTTGCTATTTTCATAAAGAGAAAATCTATTTTTTTTTTCAAGAAACTTTTGCTGAGTTGAAATTTTTTGTGCGAATCTTCCTTTGCACTTCATTGTTTTGCGACGTTAAGTTCGGTATACCGTAACTAATGTTAATAAGGTCCAGTTTGATTAATATGATCAATGGTGAGGCGACCGGTTCGTTCTATGAATCGTAATGGAGTTCGATACCGCTACGCAAATTTAAATTCAATCTCTGTTTCGAGCGGGCAGTGAAAATGTGGGAGCCCTCGGTGTCGGACCTTCAATTAGATTTAGCTTCAAAATGAGCGTTCTAGTCGGTTTGAAGTTTAACAAAGTTTCGTTCGATGTGTGGAAAGTTGGTTTTGCTCTCAGTGAATCTGATGTTTATTGCCAGGAAGCTGAGTTGGCATGATTTCCGTGCTGTTTATACTTTGTACAGGTTCGTGAACAATATTAATTGGGTCTTAGAATCTGATTTTGCTTGCCACTTCTCATCCCAGTATAGGGTAATAAAGCTTATCACACCAGCCTTAATTTTGGGATCCTGAAGGCTTTTTATTGCAATCATTTTTCTCTTCTTTATTGCAAAGCGGAAAAGTTACTGAATTCATTTTTTTTACAAGTATTACGGCCTTAAATCCGTCCGCTACCTTCTGTACATTTTATAATATCCATGGGCCATGGTTCCAAAATTTTGCCGAAGAATTCAATTTAATAGCGTAGCACTGAACCTTATCCAGGACATAATTCAGACCGGTTTCTAGGAGTCGGTGATTGAACCCGTAATCGAACAACATGGATCGCGATTAGGAATATTCTTATCTTGAAATCATTTATACGGCAAATAATTATCCCAAATGTTCCTGGCAAAAAATTGTGGAAATATTCACAAAATTACGGGGGCAATCGGGAGTAGTGCGCTTCCTCGTATGTAGTTGACTTTTTAATGTATTTATGTAAGTAGTTTACAGCATATCATCGCATTGGGTTATTAATAAATGTGTCAAACACAAATCAAGTAACTTCAGAGTTGATATCGAGAATTGCGTTACAGTCCCTTTTAGCTGTTGTTGCCGGTCTCCAGGGTTTTGTGGGCTGGTAAAAGGAACATGAGCGTTCCGTCTCTAAATCAAACAATGAATATTAATTGTTTGGAGCTATCGAACTTTCACAGTGCTTGTAGGTGAAGTCAACCATTCATTGAATGCTAAAGTAAAGATAACAATCTATATCCTCCAGACCATTTTAGGAATGACTGACTTGCATTAAATTAAATTAACGAAGAAACTTGCTGTTGAATTGTTGATTGCGTGTTTCGAAAATTGATGAGTGTTGTGCTAAACTTGGCATCATGAATCACACCTACTGCTTGAGTAGTCAATTAAGTAGGTGGTCTTTAGAGATTAATAATTAACATAACACATGGATAAATAAGTCCCGAGACTAACAATGAAAACATTTTTTTTTGCAAAATGTTTTTTATTCATCAACGTAATCACCTTTTAAGGTGATGCAATCATTCCAACGCTTTTCCAATTTTTCAATACCATGTTTATAAAAAAAAATATCTTTCGCTGCAAAATAACCTTCAGTTTTTGCGATGACCTCCTCATTTGAGCCAAATCTTTTTCCCTGGAGCATTTTTTTAAGATCAGCGAAGAGCCAGTAGTCACTGGGGGCTAAATCTGGCGAGTATGGGGGGTGGGGAAGCAGATCAAAGCCCAATTCGTTCAATTTTGCCATTGTTTTCATCGACTTGTGGCAGGGTGCATTGTCTTGGTGAAAAAGGATTTTTTTTCTCTGCATGTGCGATCGTTTTTCTGCGATTTCCTCTTTCAAACGTACTAGCAAGTCAATATAATAATCACTGTTGATCGATTTACCTTTTTCGAGGTAGTTAATAAAAATCACGCCATGCGTATCCCAAAAAATGACGCCATGACTTTGCCAGCTGACTGCTGCGTTTTCGGACGTTTCGGACGGCTTTCGCCAACTGTGCGCGACTCAGATGACTGCTGCTTCGACTCTGGAGTGTAGTGATGTATCCCTATTTCGTCCATGGTCACGTAACGACGCAAGAAATCTTTTTTGTTACGAGTAAATAGCGATAAACAGCTTTCTGAATCATCAACTCTTTACTGTTTTTGTTCCATCGAAAGCAATCGCGGCACCCACTTGGAAATAACCTTTTTCATGCTCAATTTTTCATGAAGGATAGTAAATACACTTCCATATGATATCTGTGTCATCTCAGCAATCTCACGGAGCCTCACTTTACGATCTTTCATTATAATTTTTGTCACTTCGCTCACATTTCCAATGTACCGGATTCCACAGGTCTACCCGCGCGTTCCGCGTCATTTGTGTCGGTACGACCACGTTTAAACTCGGCAAACCACCGACAAATCGTTGCTTTTGATGGACAAGAGTCCGGGTAACATTTTTCAATCCATTGTTTTGCTTGCACGGTGTTTTTACCCATCAAAAAACAATGTTTTATCAGAACACGAAACTCGGTTTTTTCCATTTTTAAAACAAACTACAAAACGACTTTACTCTACCCTCGATAACTCAGCTGTTTCTGGTCCGATCGACTTATTTTTTTTTAATGTTTCAAGCAAAGGTTAGTACTTTAGAAAGACGTGGTTACTGGTTTACTACGAGCGCTATCTCTGGGTTAGTCTCGGGACTTATTGATCCATGTGATAGAAGGAAAAGAGAATTTCTGTTTTTCTGACATAGATAATATTTTTTTTATCCAATAATTAAATAGCAAACGTTTCAAATGATTGACAGATTTATTACTACACATACGACAACACTCACTTTTACACCTCACTCGTTTTTTCAGCACTTCCTTTTTATTTAAATTTTTGCCCGAAGTCCGAACTGAAGTCGGTTTCGATCAGGTCTGAAGTTATATGAGTCGGTTGCAGGTCGTTGATTTTTAGTAGTCATTGTCCTCAGAGGGATTCGAAACCATTTTAGATAATATGATCTGATACTCAAAAGAAACTGAAATAAGTCAAATGCGAAACATAAATTCCTCTTGGAAAAGGAAAGCTAACGCCAAGTCTGTTATTGCAGATTAGATAACAAATAAAGAATTTATTAGTAGGTAATATCAATGTCCCGGTTTCGGCAACGGTGTCTAGTGTTGCAGGAAACCAGACAGATGCGTGCGACATATTTTTAATGAAGACATGCAATGCAAAGCATGAGCAGAAATACGCTATCCGAAAAAAACACGAGTTATAGCGAATTGACTAAAAAAACACAAATCAGGGCAATGGTGCGTCCTAGGACCATGCTCGCAGCATTGCACTCGTAAGACGGGCAGTCTCAGTCCATATAAGGGCATTTTTTATAGTTTCCTTATGTTTTGTTAACAAACAGTAGTGTCGGCGGTAAAATGGGATGCGCCGACACCTTACGATCCGGTTTGGCTTGCCAGCGTGCAGATGTACCCAGCTGCCACAAGTCCCAGTGAAGCCAAGTTCGGCTTGGGTTGGGTGTACGAATCTGATGTGGAGTTTCGATTGTTCACAAGGTGAGTGTATAATCTTTGAGCCTGCACCAGAAGCTCTGAAATCGGCATTAGTAATTTTAGACGTGGGAGGAACAACACAGCCTGAATCGTTGCTATGCTTCCACATTGGAAAAAGTCTTCAAGCGCGTTAAACTGTTACATCAAATTACTCATGACATCGCAATGTTTTCCGGTACTGTAAAAAACTTTAAAAGCACACATTGTGATCAAAATCATGGACAAGTTTGATAGTAAATTGTACTAAGAAAGATAGAGAGCAGGTCCTGAAGTTAGCATTGACACATTTCAGGACTTGTTTTGGAGAAATGCATCAACAGAATGTTTAACTTTTAAGTTGCTTTTCTCAAGCGTCAAAAGTGCAAACTCTAACATTACTGATTATTTTTACTATCAGCGCAGTTTTGCTTTTAATGTTTGCCTAAAGAAAAGACCGAATTTTCATTCATTGTTCGTCTTCCACGCTGTCTATATTAGAATGGTATGATTTAAAGAAAAAATTAAAGTTTACTTTTTATTAATTTAGTAAGCAGGTTCCGTACATGCGTCAGATGTCATGTCAGTTACAATAGTAACCATATTAAAATTCGCACCATGTACTCACTCACGAAAGTAGATTTTGCTATAAGACAGTATGACGAAACGTTAACGCCGCCTTTTCGGCATATCGTATTGTTTTCGTAGCGTTTGTAATGCGTGTAAAGAGTATGACTTAAAAATGTATTAAAATGAGCCTTTTTGTATGGATGTGATGTGCTCACGGTATGTTGGACGAAATTCCTATCGGTAAATAGACCAAATATGTCACCAAATATATTTTTAATTTGAAAACTCTAGATTGAGTGGCAATGGGTCGTTTTGTTTCTGACAAACTAACTGCTTGAACACTAGAACGATACCACAAACGTCGTGAGGAAACCAGCACACTTGAGAACTTTTCAAGAGTGTGTTAAATACAACATCAAGACCTACGAGTGGTTTAAAAACTCAGACTTGTTAATCAACCATAAGAAAAGGAGACGATGACTTGGATGGTTATCAACTGTCCAGTTTTCGAGATTCAGAAAAAAATTAAACATTTCGTATTCGGCAGTTTTAAATACCTACTCCATTCATTGAAGCTAACTAAAACCATTACTCAACTCTTTATCTTTCCAGGAGGAACGCGATCGATTACCAAGTCTTGACAACCAACGACTCAGAGTCACTAAAACAATCAAACTTCGATTTTAGCAAAAAAGTTAAGGTGTTATCTCATGGTTGGCTTAATCATGGAGAAAGTCCTATGCCAATGTCTATCAAAGAAGGTCAGTACATAAAAAATATAATTTGGTAAATCAGGCTATTGTATCTTAAATGTAATACTCGAATAACTCTTTGATGTTGTTTCTATTAATATCTTAAGAGGTATTTACTGAAACTTGTACATAAAGAATAACTTGTTTAACCTCGCAAAATATGAATTTAAAGGTTTTTTAAGTTCACGGGCGTTTGTATAATGATATTCTTGATAAAGTTCGATATCTGCCGAGCCCATCTAGCAAAAGGACTTAGATAGTATCGATTATGATATTACCCTCAAACGTATGTAGATGACAGTTAATTGTCACGTGTATAATCGAAATGAAATGTGTTTTGTGTTGACGCTTACCATTGCAGAAATGTTACTTGGTGAGAGGAGCATCTTTATAGTATTCAAGAACTCGTGAACATTGCGTCAATACCTACTCTTATTTGCTACTTCTTCCTTCTTTTTTACCCCCATACCGTTTAGATTCATGTTCATACTACCATACTTTGTGTTCGTCTCGTCCCACTATGGAGTGCTCTTGTTGCTCTCACCCTTAAGAGATCCTTCCGCGTTTTTATTCCGTAAAACAAAAAATCCTTCCAGTAACTTTCTTAATTGCCAAGAAAAGTAATCTTGGGGACCGGAAAATAATTACCTTTTGTTATAGCTTACAATTAACTTATTATTTTTGTGTTTCAGCCTACCTCAATGTAAGCGATTTGAATATAATCGTTCTTGATTGGGGCGTAGCAGCCAACGTCAATTATATCTTAGCCAGTTATAATGTAGCTTCGGTCGGTCGCCTCCTCACCGAATTCCTAAATTTTCTCATAAGGGAAGGAGTTTCTATGGATGACGTTCATCTTATAGGACATAGTCTAGGAGCCCACGTCGTCGGTATAGCAGGAGCTTACGTCAAAAAGGGTCCTATTGATACTATAACAGGTAAATTATCATATATAGCCTCTACCCATTTTATTGCCCCAGATATTCATAAAGCTACCTCATCATATTGGAGTTCAAACGGTTTCTGTATATACCTAAACCTAACGAACTCGATGTAAGACAATGGGAAGGGAAAATATACTGCCCCTTAATTGCGTGCTTATGGGAAATAATTTGGCAATTTTAACTCCCCATTCTGCGTTAAATGTTTAGGTGTTTACGCAGCCGATTCTGTTGGCTTTTATAACAAAACCGCAACAAATTAGTCGCTATTGTTAGTTTAATTCTAGCGGTTGTTGTGTACCACTCCCTTTGTTTTGTTCCTTGATAATATGAATACTGCTTTATCGTCGTTTCAGTCATTATTTAAATTAGTCGGTGTATTAGATTCAGAATGGCTTGCTTTGGCTTCGGCTTAAGCAGACCACTCCATTACTTTGCATGGATGTCGTAAGCTAGGACTAAGAGCTGGCGTGTATCGGTAGCCGGCATGCGCTCTGCGATTTCATTGCACACTTGTGGTCTAGATAATTCTAAATGCCTGTTCTGATAATGTATTATTATGATAATTGCTAGACCCAAAAACGTCTATTATCTTTAAATTTACCTTTACCAACTTTTACGTAACCGTAGTTTTAATGTAAATATCGTCGAGATATTTATTTTACTAAACGACTCCATAATATTCTTCAAATGTTATTCAATATTTAATAAAAAAGAAAACTGCGTTTGGACATCTACATCGTTACCCTTAGTTCTAGTTATACATACCCTTAGTTCACCTTAGTTATTAAAAAGTCTATGACACTATAACCTTAAATTGTCTGACAGACAAATGAGTTGTAACTTGAAACTTATTATAATACTTAAAGTTCAGAAGTGTGATTTTCTATAAATACTTGGAAAATAAATATAAAAATTCTCTTAACTCAAGTAGATACTTTCGAAAATAAAAATTTGATACGAAGAATACCTCTTAGCCTTCATCAATCTGTACCTACCATCCCATTGCTGGTTAATGCTTCCAGTATGATAATAGAAGCTACATATATTTTTTTGCCAGCAAAACATAAATTAATCGAATTAGTTCTTCAGTGTCCAATTTTTGCGATGGCATAATAACGACCCCGAAGATCGATAGCACCCCTTAGCCTTCTAAACTCTAAAGTAGTTTATCGTGATCAATTTTTATTGTTCAGTTATAGGCAAATATACGTTCAATTTTTTTTTTATTTTTTTACCAGACGGATTATTTTTTTTTACTCTTTATAACCTTTTCATATTTTATCTTATTTTTTCCCCAATATGCTTATTTTTTTATTCAGGACTTGATCCAGCGTTGCCGCTCTTCAGCATTGGCAACAAGGATGCCAGACTGGATAAACATGACGCTCGTCACGTCGAGGTTATACATACCTGTGGGGGGTATCTTGGCTTCATGTCGCCCCTAGGACACATAGACTTCTATCCGAATGGGGGCATACGACAACCTGGCTGCGGTACTGATTTCAGAGGTAAAACTCATAACCTATAGGTATATTACCTGACTTATACCTGAATATTATTTTTTTTAATATTGAAGAATAAATTTTTGTGTTTATATTTATAGATTTAACAATTTACTGAAGATTTTAAATACCGTTCATTCATGAAGCATATGCCTTTCTTTTTGTGATCGTAGGCGATCGTATTTTGGATTTGCAATTTCTTCATAAAGATACGAAATAATTACATTAATGGTAAGAAATGGTTATTTCTGCAAAAAAAATATACTTACAGCTCTTGAAGTGTGACATCGTATTAATGTTATCAAAGTTTTCAATTAACGGCCTTTTGCTACAAATTGCAACAAGCTTTTATTACATTAAGGTCTTACGTCAAAAGCAGCTAGCCATTAACGTTCGTTATTGAACGCCGTTGCACTTCTTATTAAGATTAATTAATGGCTTTTGTTTAGGTTCTAAGAAACAATAGCACTTCAATAATAATTCAAGCTTTTTCTCCGGTTATGACTAGTTTTCTGCCCTTGAAATGCTGAAAAATAAACTTATAATTGATGTCAATCAATTAGAAGCTCAAACATTAGGGTAGGCCTATGTCCAGCAGTGGACTACTAAAGGCTACTAAAGGATGATCTCAATCATAATTGGCTGGAAAACCCAAAGTGGAAGCCACTATGGCTATATGTATTTACTTCTAAGATAATAGCGCTGTTTTTACGGTTTGAGTGAGTTGATTTAACACCTGTAGATATCCAGTGAAGTAAATAGCCAGCAAAAGGCGCTTTAAATCAAACGTTAGTTTCAAGAATATTAACTACTAATTTTTGCCTGCTGTCAGCTCCAAAGCGACTTTCCTATATCCATATCCACGCATACAAATACTTTCCGCATATTGTAATAGGGGTCGGTTCCAACTCCAACACAGAAACAAAAGCATTCTTGTTGCTTTCGTAATTTCACCTTTATTTACATGAATTTAAAGGTTTTTGCGCCCACAATCGCGCGCACATGTTCTTCTCGGAGTCCATCACATCCCTGGTTCCGTTCACCGCAGTCAGGTGCAAGGATTACGACGAGCTGTACTATAACGGGTCCTGTGAAGGTACTGGCGAGACTCTGATCATGGGCGGCTTCTTGATACATTACGGGTGAGTACAAGACACAATTATAACATCTTACCGGATCTAGTATGCTGAGTATTGTAGAATGCTTATCTACATTGGAAGTGGCCTTATTGGCCCAGAAGTGGGACATTTAAAGGCTGTTTTAGTTATTATGTTTAACCTAAGTCGTAATGCTTTGTCAAATACACGAAGGTGGTTTACTATGAAACCAAATTCCTTCTTCGGTAGAGAAGGAATAAACGTTGTAATTTGACAACCATAACTCTTATTGAAGGCTATTTCATAAGTGTTTAACGCTTACGGTTAAAATTCGAGTCCATTAGGTTTTGTAAACGTTGTGTAAGACGACCACCCTTAAATAAGAAGCCAGACTTTGGCTCTTTGAAGCTTATTTTAATTAATTATTGTGTGTAAATTAGTTGTGGCGGCAAAAAAAGGGCTTATGTGTTATATTTGTCTGGACGTATTACCCCTTTGTCGTACAGAAAATAAAACTTTGATAAGAACGTTAAGGTGCTGTTTTACACAATGTGACGATTCATGGTAATAAACAACTAAAACTACTCAACTTTTGCCTTTATCTTTAATTTTATTCCCTTCCTTGGAACTCTGGGCATCTATATCAAATAAACAATAATATTTTTAGCCACAAAATCACAAACATCCTAACCTAAAAGAAATTAGGTATAATGATGAACCTACCCGACAATTTCCCGATAAAACGACATGTATAAAAAGCCAGTTACATTAAGAGAAGTAGGTACCAAAACGTAGCCATTATTCACGAGGCTAACAACCCCTAAAAGTTACGGAACTAATCAGGTTACCTACCGGTAAAAAACCTTAAGGCTAGTAAGTTGGATTAAGGTACCCTTTTTATTTAAGCCACGGCTTTAACATACTCATTTAGTACGAGGCTTTATTCGTATTATGTTTGGTTTATGAGTATTTTTTGCTGTTATAATACCGGCAGAAATTTAGCTTGATAATGCAATAGGGTAATATAATTAGATGGCAGTCTTTGATTTTTGCTTGTGTTTGTTTCTAAGTGGCTTATTAAAATCATTTTTGTGTTTATATTTATAAATTTAACAATTTACTGAAGATTTTAAATACCGTACATACGAACATTTATAATTAACGTTCATCAAAACCATTTCACATATAATTACAATGTCTTCGTTTCTTTAACAAATGAAGATGTATTTATTTATTTATTTATTTATTTATTTATTTGGATTTCCAACAAGAATAACATAATACAAGCATACTTACATGTGTAGCATATTAAACAATACTCTATGCTTTCTTATTTATAGGAAATCACATCATGCGAAAGACATAGTCGAACACAATTAGAATTTCAATTAGAATTGAAATAAACTTATGTTAGAGTTTACAAAAATAATTAATTAAATAAAGTAAAATTAAAATTAGAATAACAAGTTAAAAATAATTATAATAATCACAATGTTAATTGCTCAAAGATAATGTCTCTGAAAGCATTCAAAGAATTGCTAAAGACGTCCAAATCTTTGGATGTACCGGAAATGCTGTTATATTTGATACACATTCTTGGGATAGGAGAGTGTTTACCGAGATTTGTATGACATCGAGGAATGTTGAAAAGAGAACAGGGATGGCGAGGTAGCCTGTGGGGCACATTGATGCGAACCTTATTGAGTAATTCCGAACAATCAATTTTATTGTTGAGTAGTTTGTAGAGAAATGTTAAATCAGCAATTGTACGTCGAGATTCAAGGGATATCATATTAAAATATTCAAGCCTCTCCTTATATGAAAACATTAAATAATTGACTTTATACCGGTATGCTAAATGTCTTAATAATCTCTTCTGTAAGCCTTCAATTCTGCTTATATGAACGTGGTACACTGGATTCCAGACTGCACTGCAGTATTCTAATCGACTACGTACAAGAGAATTGTACAAAAGTATAGTCGTAGAAGGGCTCTTGAACTCTTTTGATGAGCGAAGAACAAATCCAAGAGCCCGATAGGACGCCCTTATAATACCATCGTAATGTTCGATAAAGCGAAGTTGACCATCAACATGCACACCCAGATCTCTAATAGAAGAGAGCTCCTCGAGTGCAGCATCTTTAATGCTATAACAGGTCCGTATAATATTGCGTTTCCTAGTGAACTTTATATGATAACATTTATTACAGTTAAGAAACATTCCATTTAGCGTACACCAATGAGATAGCTGATTTAAGTCACTTTGTAGAAGAAGGGAATCTGATTCGTTGTTAATTACGCGAATTAGTTTTAAGTCATCGGCAAAAAGATAGGCTGTTGAGTACCTGAAGATATTTGGTAGGTCATTAATAAATATATTAAAGAATAGAGGACCTAAATTAGAACCCTGGGGCACTCCAGACGAAGCTACAAAAGTATCTGATTCTTCGTTGTCGATTACAACAGATGAATGCCTATCAGTCAGATACGACTTACACCAATCTAAGATAACATTAGTGATGCCTAGTGACTGGAGTTTTTTTAAGAGTATGCTATGGCTAACCTTATCGAAAGCTTTAGAAAAGTCGGTGTAGATCGCATCAACCTGTGAACCACGATCAACAGCTGCTGTTAAATTGTCTATGTAGCTGACTAGATTTGTATTAGTAGATTTATTTTTGATGAATCCGTGTTGATTTTGAGATAGACAGTTCTTAACATGATTATAAAATATCGGATAAATGATTGATTCGAAAACCTTTGACAAAGTTGAAAGAATTGAAATAGGACGATAATTTGAAATGAGTTCACGTTTGCCATTTTTTAAAAATTGGTACAATTCTAGCATGTTTCCATTTGGATGGAAATATGCCTGTTTGAATGGAGGTATTAAAAATATGAGCTAGTGGAGCAGATAATCGACGAGCACAACGTGACCAAAATATGGGCGGTATATTGTCTGGCCCAGCACCTTTTGAAAGGTCAAGTTTGGAGAGTTTTCTGTAAATTGATTGACTGCTTACATAAAAATTACCAATACATGTATTAGACTAGTGTATTATTACTAATATAACTGTATCAGCAGCGAAGAAGCATATACCGACGAGAATTGTTTAGCAAATAAATTACAGATATCTCGTGTGTTATGAGCTCTCGTTGAGTCCAAAACCATTTCAGACGGAAAAGGTAGCTCGCCTTTTCTAAGGTTTTTGATATGTGTCCAAAAAAATTTAGGGTGCTTTTTTATAGAATTTTCTATCTTTATTAAATAATTATTATAACAAACTTTAGTCAAAATTGCGCAATCTTTTCTCAAATAATTGAATTCTAATATATCTAGTGGATTGTTATATTTTTTAATTTTAACATGAACTTTATATTTTTGTTTCAATAATTTAATTAAGTTATATGAATACCACGATGGATATCTTCCCCGGTAGCATACTCTTTCAGGTACATGATTCCTAATTATTTCATTAATTAATGCGTAAAATTTATCTACCATAAGATCAACGTCAATACAATTCGCAAATTCTTTAGACCAGTCAATGCTATCGAGTGAATGAGTTATTGCTTCATAGTCTGCCTTGAAATATTTAAATTTGATGTAATTTTTAGTTTTCGATCTGGTTTTTAATACAATATCGGGGGTAATTACTATGGCGGGGTGATATTTATCAATATTGCGAATAGAACTACAACAACTATTGACATCAACTTTGTCGATATCGGATAACACTAAGTCCAAAGTTTTATTTTGAAAATTTTTGACGCAATTAAACTGTTTTAATTAAGGTGTAAAGCAGTTATTATCAGTTTGTGCTTTTGATATATTTCATGTTTGCAGTGTATTATGATATGAGAAATTGCGAACGCGAGACTCATAAGTTTTGTTAAAGCGTTTTTAGTATCGATGTAGTTCAACGAGATTTTTCTTGATGAATCAATTTTATTGTATTAGTGAAACAAGAACGCAAATATTTTTTTATTATTTATTTATTAGATTATAGTGAAAGTATGAAATGAGTTAAATGTATAATAATAAGTTGATTGTCTGCGACGATTTTTAATAAAGTTTTTGAAATGAATTTATCTAAATGTCAGCAACTTAAAAACTCGTATTCTTGTAATTATTAGGTAAGTAAGTACAACATAAAATAATGTATACGGAGAATAATATTTTATACAATTCCTATTTCATGTTATAATTGCAGTATTTCCATAATTCCTAGTTAGTGGACAATCCAGTTTTCATAGCCCCTAGCATATTTTAGGACACTGATGTTGTTAAGCCATTCCAAGAATTTATTTGGACCTTCGGGCATTATTTTGTCTACGGCTCCTGGGCTAGTATTTATGTGAAATAATAAACGAATGTAATTTATAGAAGTCGTTTTATTTATTATAGTATTTTTTAGAAGGAATGTATGTTTGTAAGTATCACTATTTTATTTGTGTTACGATATGCTGGTACTTGCCTTTAAGTAATAATTGCGGTATATGATGCCAACAATACAAATAAATAAATAAATTAGGATAACATCACATACATTGTTCTGAGCCCAAAGTAAGTTGCTAAAGCACTTGTGTTTTAGAATTCAGATACAACGAAGACACCACAAACACCCAGATCCGAGACAATGTAGAAAATGAGAATTTTACATTGACCGGGGATCGAACCCGGGACCTCAGAGCTAGCGACACCTTGAAACTGGTGCGTATGCCATTCGACCACGGAGGTCATAGTAAGTAAAGACCTAGTCATAAAAAAAAAACATTTTGTATAATAGTCATAGTTTTACCTTCAATATATCCTGCGCAGCTGGTTGGTGTCCTATGACACTAGCTGTGGCTGCAATCAGACGGGACATTATTACTTTCAAAGAGACAGTGATGGTATAAGACTGAAAGGTGTTTCAAAACTGATAAAACGTGAAAAAAGTAAGTGAAACGCGACGAATATCACGGTCACGTTTCGCTTCTTTTCTAACATTATTTGGATCTAATAAAAGTACAAAAAAATAACATTGTGCACCTAAATACCAGAGCAATTGAATACCAAGTTCAGTAACACAGGGTTTTTCAGTTACATCAAAAGTTTTACGCTTCATTTTAGACATAAATGCTTTCTAGATCCGGGGTATAGAATTATACGAATACTCCATACACAACCTAACACGGGCCATTGTGATACAACAATAGTTTTTGCTGTTTCCCGATTCGGCAATTTATGTACGCATTTGAGTCGTTTGCCAAGCTTTTCATAGTTAGTCTAGGAATGGTTGTCTAGAATTTGTATTCACCGTGAGGTTGTTCGCTAGACACCGTCGGAATATTAACCAGAGCACGAGAAATAATGTAGCATAAACCGCCGCAGTGGGACGTGCATGAAGCATGCATCGTTGTTATGCACCCGCCATTGCTTGCCCGTTTGTACGGTTGTAAGAAGTTACGCCTTCTGGCAACCTAACAAATGTTTGCCCAATATTGGCTAACATTGGTTTTAAATTCGAACGTAGTGCCATCATTCTGCATGAGTACAACTACAACCTATTTTGGACGAATGGTCAAGTCGAAATTATAGGCGGTACCTATGGTTCAATAAAATATTTATAAAGGAAACTATTGTAGTTTCCCTTGTTGTGTTTTAGTCTTGTAGTACTTCTAGTAGAGAGTACTGGACTAAGTGGCTGAACTGGAGTTGAAAGTGGAGTTAATGCTGGAATAACAGACACTGGTAATAAGCAACACAATTTCGGAGTTAATACCGTAAGGGGCATGCCAACACGTCTTGAAGTACCTAGTATTGTAGCACGTGTGTAAGAGAGATGCCGCTCTACGCTGTGTATAGTGCCGTCCCGCTTCTACAACCATACTGATACTACTTTAACTCGAGGTAGTAGAACCTAAGGTCCTTTGGCTATATTAACCTTCTTCGGTCATTAATGGGAATTAGTGGTGAATTGATCTTCAAGATGATACAATTTGTGGAATTTCAATTACTCCATTGATTAACTAGTGTTGTGTTATGATATAGACTGATTAATTATGTCGTTTAATGCATAATAATAATTATGTCTTTATAAGGAGAATGCAATTTGTATCGATAAAAACGTTAATAGGAATAATGAGAATAAACCTTTTTAGCAAGAGCGGATCAGTTTCAAGAATTGAAATTTTCTATTATCCTTATTTTCTTTCTTGCAATTTATTTTCAAAAAATAATCTAAACAGACTGAAACATAATTTAATCGTTCAGATTAAACAGCTTCAGAGGGTATTCTAAGATAATCAGATTTCAACAAGAGTCCTAGATACAAAACGACATAATTGGGAATACAATTACCGAATCAACTTGAGACGTTCATAAGCATGGAGGTGAAGAATCTTCAAGACGAATGCTATTTGATAGGATTAGACTATATTATAATACTTGTTTATAGTTTATGGGGTAAGCAGGCCCGTGAGTATGTATCGCGGCTTCGATCCCCGATTAGGATAAGAATTTGTGTGATCCTCGAAGTTTGTTTAGGTGTCTTTGTGCATGTTACATGAAATTTTGCGAAACCTCTCGCGACACATGGATTATAATATAAATTATTGCGGAAAAAAATGAGAAAAAGATTATAGATTTCGAATGCAATAAGAATGATGCCAAATTTGAAATTACATGGTTACCCACATGAAATTCAATCATTCATTCGAAATTATTCAAATCGTCGCCATTTTGAATGAATGAACGAGTATAATAAGAACGAGTGAGTTTACATGAAAGTTTGACGCGGTAACAACCGCAGTTTGCTGAACACTTCAACATGTTAAAAGCCACTAACTTTATATTACCCTTTCTCTTCGGATAATTACGTGTGGTTTTATTCTTTGATAGGCACGAACGTTCACCTCGTAAATCCCATGTTTGTATTTGACTGTACCTAATAGTATTTTTTTAATGTCTTTATTTAATTAGAAGAAGTAATAAATATACTAGCGTATAGACGTCCCACTGCTGGGCTTAGGGATGGGGAGAGGTCCGATATAGGGAAGGTTGTATTGAGTATCGATCACCATGTTTTCCTTTAACGTTTGTCAGTGATGTCTTAGAATAATTAAGAGAGTACATTTTGCAAAAGTTATTGTCATTATTATGGTTGGAGAAAAACTATTGTTTTATATGTCAGCAGTTTGATGGCCCTATAATGTTAAAAAATACATAGTTTCTAGTTTTTAAAATGCTAGCATATGAATCGATACTAAAAAGTAAGCAAATAGTTAAGTATGACCAATAAAACAAAACAAATCAAAAACAAGTGTTGTTCATAACAGTATAAAGAAACAGTAAAATATTTCATGTTGATTACCAAGTTCCATTCGACATTCGACCGACAGAAAATGATTTTTCTAATATTTATCTGCGAAAACATAGACCCGTGTTATGATGGTTTGGCTGTAAAAATGTAATATTGGAGGCGACTGAGCTCGATCGTAAAAAATATAGTAGCGGGTACGTGGTCATTACAGAAGTATAGCGATTACGAATGCCGTCGCAATGTGCTTCTTGAAATATTCCTGGCTTTTGAAACAGGCTTTGTTTTCTGCTGAGAGTAGCTTCGACACAATACTGTCGTCAATACCTGCCTAGTACCTAGGTGGGGTTTACTACGCAAAAAGGTTTAACGTATAAAATGAGTGTCGAATATCATAGTCACTGCTTTTACTTTCGTGTTTGTTTCTTTGCCTTTTTTTGTACTTTTATGAAAACAGAATAAAAGTAGTTGTTGACTTTTCATTTCAAAGAGTAATCGAATGTATAGTGACCTTCTTATTAACCAACTTCAAAAGTAAAGCAACTGGTTATTTCATTGCTGTTTTTCATCACGTTTTGACCAAAAATAACGCAACACTATCTGCACCTACAAATCTTTACTTATATTGTTTTATTGATGTCCGAATATGATCCCAGCGTTCATTGGCCCAAACAGTTATCGCAAAACACATCAGCGAATGCGACAACTCGCCAAACCGCAAGATTAAAGTCTTCGCATGATCCGAGAACAAATTGGGCGGTTAATGAGATAGTTCGGAAGCGGGTGCCGGGATTAGGTCTAAATGAATCAAAGTTGGCTCGCCGGCGATCGATCGTCTCTATATCTACGAGATAGGTATATACTGTGTTGTTTAGTGTCCATTCCGTTAATTAACTTACTTGATTGTCTATTACAAGGCTGATTATTCTTTCGGGATTCAATTATAGAGTTTTTTTTGTTAATTGGAAAGAGTTTTTGGGTTTGGAAGAGGTTTTGCGCGATGAGTATGAGAACGTAAAGTAATATTGTTGGAATTTTCTAATTGAGATATTATAACGCTAAAAAATGCATTGGGTATCACTTTTACGATTGGACTAGATCTAGATACTGAATAATTAATTTACGCATTTTATGCTAAGAGTTTATTACTTAAAGTATTAACACAAAGCATACCAATGTAGTCGCTTCTTGGCACAAAAGCAAGATTAAAAAATATTAAAACATTTTTTTAATCATCTCTCTGATGAATAATTTCTGTATAGTAACTAAATGTAGCATCAAAACTTTATAATGCATGTTTTAAAAGCAGGGAGAGCGGTCTTTACCAAAAGGAAACTGGAAACCCGAGTATATCCCAAAAGCGTTAAATATACAATGAGTTTCGGTTTCATCTTTTGCTGCTGATAAGATTTTAGAAAATAGCTATAGTACGTGAAGAATTATTCTGTGTTTTATTTGTTCTTAGTCAATAAGTTTCCATTTTTATTGCAGCAAAGCCTACTCACGATTTGTTGAACTTGTTATGTAGGATAATTATACGGGTGAATTTCCCGGACCCAAAAATTGCGTGGCATCGATGAAATCGGTACTAAAAAGCATTGTTATAATGTTCTAACATTTTTTTTTAGGTAGATGACATAAAAATCTATCTGTAGCACTAAATATTTTATTAATATAATTAATAGGTTTTCCAAAAAAAAAAGTTAAACCACATAATCTTTCATCGCCGTGTTTGTCCACGACTCACCTTGATGTATTAAAGTCATCATTGATCAAAAATGTATCGTTATTTATATTAAAACTTAGTTTTATTTGGTTCGTGAATAGTTAGAGTATTGACTCGGAATACATTTATTCAAATATTTACACAATACAACGTATGGTTAATAAAAAACCATTTGTCCCAGAACTACCTTTCATCGCCATGTCCTAAACATATTTGAGAATATTGCATATTCTAACGTTTTGCGTCGCTCCCGTTTTGCGTTAAACGTTGCATATAAGTAACGTCGAAAGGCTAGACAAGGAACGACGTGTGTACGTGCCTGCGTTTTCGAGCTATAATTAAAAGTATTCAATTTTTTTGGTACTGGACATTTTTTCTTTCATCGCCGTGGATAGGTCTAACTTCTATTTCAATAAGTTTTTAATCTCGATTGAGCATTCAATACAATGCCATTTATATTTAGCTTATTTGTAAAGTGTTCATTACTGTGAATTATTACCAGTTTTTTAGTAAATTGAATTATACCCCTTGATTTTCATCGCCGTGCTCTCATTTCCGTGGTTTCCGTGGACAAAATTTGCTATGGCAATGAAAAAAAATACACGGGAATGAAAAAAATATCATCGCCGTGCCTTGTAAAACAGTTTCCTTTCATTGCCGTGGCCACGTGTTTCATTTCCGTGACTTATGTTTGTTTCGCCACTAGACAGGAATGTATCTATTTATAGTTATATTATAAAAATAATATCATGTGTGACTGGATTTTTACACATTATATTCTATTATTATTGCGTATAAATTAATAGTATTTATCTTTGTTTCAATGATTAACTTTATCATTTAAATATTCTTGTACACTATAATAACATTTCATTGCCATGGACGCCTGTTTCATTGCCGTGCATGCATGTTTCATCGCCGTGGCACGGAATTTTCAATCTTGTATATCTCGTTAGTTTTTTAAGCTATCTGCTAGATATTAAGCAAAACTGCATATCTGATCGAAAACTTGAGAAAACACTATTTTTTATTGTTCTAAAGTTGAAGAATAAAAAATCCACGGAAATGAAGATTTTTTTGGACCTGTTGAAATTCACCCATACCTAATATTTTTCAAAGGGATCCAATAAAAAATCAAGCGAGCTAAAATTAATGGAATTTGTATAGTATCAAATGATAGTTATTTCGAGTTGAATGTAAGCCAAAAATCGGTTCATGCTGTTCCAAGTTATGAGATAAAAAAAAACAAAAAGAAACAAATTGAGAAAATCCTTTTTCTTACAGTCGGTTAAAGAAATAAGACTAAATAAGGGAAAATTAGCTCACAATTAAGTAGGTCCGATCTACTTACACATGTTATACTGTCGCGGTAGCGAGACGGCACTATACACAGTGAAGCGCTGTCCCGCTTACACAGCGACAACATTCCTGTTTAATAAGTTCATTACTTCAGATTAGCTGTTTAGTTCATAATTAATACCAATATCAGGAAAGTAATATAAGACTTCAAGAGGTACGTTAAGCTATTGAGGAAAGTGAACAGTTAGCATATTTTCCGGGAAACAGCTAATTAGCATTACACCAGCGACGTCGAAACCCCGTAAGTCGGCTGAACTTGGTTTCATATTTTATTGTGAGAAGCTTTATTTCTTACTTGACGGGTTAATATCGATTTGAACAATGAACGGAAATTAATATTAAGTTACGGTCTCTTAGGAACTACTTTTTGCTACTTAATTGTTTTTGTTACTCATTTCTGTTTAATATCCAAGTTCCGGGATCCTGGGTATAATCAACCTGGATTCGATTGAAAAATGCGGCGACATACATTCTGACTCGCAGACCGTATATCCAACATTTTTGCGATCCTACCACAGCTAATTTCAGCCGACTTCAAAACTGAGGAGGATCTCAATTCGTCTATATTTTGATTTTGTTTTTTACCTCAGTGCTTCGGACTGGATGAACAGATTTTGTTGATTCCTTTTTCATTTACTGTAGCTGTCATTTCGTTCCATACAATTTTCATCTAGTTTGGTTCAGTAGTTTATGTATATGAAGGGTCGCTTGTACGTTTTGATCTTAAAATATATTATCCACTAAAATATTCAGTCTTGCTTTTGACATAAATATGACAGCCACTTTCAATAATTTCATTCTTTAATATACTGATTCAATCCTTTCAAGTCTCAAAAACATAAGAACGTGAAAAAAGTCATGATATATTCGATAAATTGTGTTAGCTACTTCTGAGTGTTAACCATATTTAATTTTAACAGCGTAAAGATTCATGAACTTAGCTGCCCGTGTGTACACTATTAACAGAATTTAAAACGATACCAATCCCGCGTCTTTGTCGGTCCAAACAATATTGAGTGTAGGTACCTGTGTGTCTTAGTGTGTGTACCATGAGTGTTGTGTGTTAGAAACGTGTCGCGGAATGTGTATTGTCGCGAACTCGCCACGGCACAACGTTCTTCAAAAGAGTGGGGGCGTATGAAAGCTTTGCTACAAAGGAGCACATATTTATACGCGTATGTATTTGTAAGCGATATTACCTTTGCCTAATGTACCTTCATTATTTAAAAGCATTGATTGTTCTTGGTATTGTTAGAGTAGATGTAAAGAGAAATATAATATTAAATTTTCGACCAATGTTGGCTTGGAATTTAAATGTAGTGACCACTATTGGGGCCACTTTTTTATCTTTAACATTACTTTTAAGTTGTCATGCCTAAAGGGTAAACAGGGAAATCTTTTACTGAGGCACTGCTGTCTGTCCGTCCATCCATCAGACTGTATATCAAAAATCGTGATAGCTAGAGAGTTGATATTTTCACAGATGATGAATTTCTGTTAGCGCTATAGTAAAAATAAAGATTGAAATCACAAAGTTGTTGCGGTCATAAAGTTATGTGAGAAA
>NW_020800048.1:0-28923 GCF_003590095.1 Trichoplusia ni
TGTCTGATATGAGTTCTTGATAGATCTGGGTCGTGGTCTTACTTCTCCATTAAATGTTAATGAACGATTCTCCAATTCAGAATTTATCTCCTCCGCCTGAGTTTTCGGGATGTTAGTATTGATTTGATACTTCTGTTGTAAGTTTTCGTCAGGTGTAGCAGTCTTATAGTTTGTATTTTCGAAGATAATAGTCTCTACAGGTGGTGTCGCCCCATCCAGCACTATTCTTGTCCACAGCAATAGCGCAAGTAGGCTGTACAGGAGCTTTAGTTTCAATGGAAGTGTCTCCTGGAGAGCTGCGTTGACTCGACTGACCAGACTTATTATCTCCCGGTTCAGTGGGTTCCTCTATATTCCCCCGCAATGATTGAGATATAGGTTTATCCCACGCATTGACAGGTGGAGGTGGAGGCGCCGCGCCTGTATCACCCCGAACCCAGACACCAGCCCCATCTGTTGCTTTTGTCTTTGTTTAACAAAACGTGGTGCCAAGTTAGCCTGACGTGGGCGATCATATTGGGATTAGATTTGCTAGAAACAGGCGCTGAACCGCGTTGATTTGATTTATCATTAGAGTTTCTAGATGAAGATCCATTCCTGCCACCACCTTGATTAGAATGAGATCTAGGCTGTTTGGCTGAATGTTGATTATCTTCTTTGATGGGACCTCTAGTATCTTTAGAATTCTTTTTGTTTCTTACTTCCTGGAAACCGTCATCCACGACTTCGTCTTCTTTCTTGCCAGAAGATAGCTTGAGATCATTCATAGCCTCTGAAATATCACCTGTTTTATTATCACCTACATCCTTCTTAGAACCCTGAGGGTTGCGAGCATTATTCTGACGATTTCCGGCATTTTGATTACGTCCACCTCCTTGACCTTTCTGTGATTGACCAGGTTGTCTACCAGCTACGGATCGGCGATGGCTGGACGTGCCACCACCTTCGGAATGTTCAGATGTAGTTTCCCAATTCTCATCTTCACCACTAAGAGGGCCTGCACCCTTAGGGCGTCGATCACGACCCTTCCTGTAGTGGAACCAGCTCTGGGTTTATTGTTGCCCTTCATTTTAATTCATCGATTAGCATATTATCTTTTATATCATCATTTTCTTTTACTGCCCTATTGGCCTGGCCAAATGGGCTTTTAGTATTGGGCGGCCCATATCCAGTTACCCTTTTTGCCGGGGCAGGAGGTCGTGAAGTGCCCTGGAATCCTCCTCGACCACGTCGAGACGGTTGCCCACGTGGCGCAATGGTTCTCTGTTTTCCATTCCATCAGTTACAACGGCAGGTTGGTCTACTGGTAATGGTCGATTTGGGTCATCGATTTGTCATGCGAATTTTTTAGGACCTCTAGGACTACGAGGTGCCCTTCGCCGCTCTTTGCGTTCTGGATTGGGCGCACCATCAGTCGAGCCGTCAGATTCACTGGCTCTGTTATTTAGAACGAGAGCTTCGATGCGAGCGTCGCCTCGGTCCCCAACCTCTACTGTAAACTGCATAACCACCTCCTCCATAACCTCTACTTTTCTTTTCAGACCCTGACCCGCTTGATTTACGTTCCACTGGCTCTTTAGCAGGAATCTTATTCAACTGTTCATTACTAATTCTTTCGTTTTTCTTTTCATCAACAGATCGTTTTTGGGAGTTTGCACTACCATGAAGAGATCAGCAGAATATCCACTTTCGTTAACTTTAATACCAACTAAGCTCGATGGATCCGTACTTGACTTAGATGCTATTGATTCAGACTCTGATAGATCTTTTCAGACTTCTGGGATGTGAACACAGGCTTAACTATGGTTTGTTGAGTTATTTGTTCAGGTAAGGCCTAGTTTTTGTGATTCAGTTTGGTTATGATGTTTAGGGGTGCTTGAGTTGGTGCTGGTTTACCTTGGTTATCAGTGAAGGCAGTTTGTGATTGGCTCACAGGTACTTGTGATTGATTATTACCATAAGGTATTTGAGGTTGATGAGTTTGTCCAAAATTTTGAACATTAGAAGTATTCATATTATTCAGACCCTTATGAATAGGTGCCTGGGATATTGGCGGATTAATTATATTACTTGACAGGATGGTAATGGTTGAAGTGAATGAGTCGCCAGAGTTTGTTGGTTACTACGCTTACTTTCATCGTTAATAATTTCACGATCAATTACTTCCTTTGATGCAGGTTCAACATCTTTACTCATTGAAACTTTTCAACTGATAATTTCTCTGATTGGAACTATTAGGCTCTCTTGAGTGACTTCAGCCCACGAAGTTTTTCCAAATTCTCTTTCAGCAGACTCTCTTTGCGATAGATTCGAAGGTGGCGAACTACGTCGCTCAGGAGCGAGCGGCTGACCTGAAACTTCTGAATTCGCGAATGGTTCTGCGAGTCCTATACTCTTTCTTTCAAATACCTCCGTCAGTTTGTCGGCAGCAGTTCGACTGCTAGGTTCAATAGTGCTTTCTATTGATTTTTTATCAGATTCATTTCTCCTATCTTTATAGTCGTATGAATCCTTAGAATTTGATCTGTCCATTTCACGTCCAGATCTTTCGTAATCTTGCATTTCAGACCGCCATTGCGGACCAGGTCCATCTTTATCTCTTCTGAAGTCATCTTCACGATCGGAATAGTCACTAAAATAAAGAAAATATATAATGAGCATCTCACAGAACATTATGGTATCTAAAAAATAGTCTACACATGTAGGCCAAATATTAGTAATTAAGTTTAAGAAATTTTTTTTTTTCTTTTGTAAAGCAATAAGCTAATAGAATACTAAGCAGAAATTACCGTGAATAAGAACGGCGGCCGTTGTGGGGTGCATGACGCGGGGCATTGTAGGATTGAGGTTCTTGACGCCTGCCGCCTGCTTGTTTTGCAGAAAATGCCCAACCTTTGTGATCTTCTTGTTGTCTATTTTGTTGCGCTTTCAAAAATCGCGGTGGTATATTAGCCTGGAAGTTTTTCGAAAATCCTGGGTTGTTTTGGTCGCGGTCTCGACCATAATCACGATCCCGTTCTCTAAAATCACGGTCACGATCGCGGTCTCTCTCACGATCATTCCGATCACGGTCCACCCGATCACGATCTCTATCCATACGGTCTCGGTCTCGGTCGAATCTTTCGCGATCAGAACGTTCCCTATTCTCATTGCGGTCCCTATTATCATTGCGATCCCTATTATCGTTGCGATCTCTGTTATCATTGCGATCTCTATCACGTGTTTCCATTCTTTCTTTATCACTCTCTGCGCGATCTCTGTTTTCAACACGATTTCTATTATCTGCTCTGTCACGTTCGCGATCGCGTTCCCTTTCACGATCACGTTCACGCTCGCGATCACGGTCGCGTTCGCGATCGCGATCACGTTCTCGGTCACGGTCACGATCTCTTACGTCTCGATCGCGGTCACGATTATCGTAGCGATCTCTATTATCCATACGATCGCGTTCTCTATTTTCAACTCGATCCTTGTCTCGATCACGTACATCGTTACGCTCTTTGTCTCTTATATCCATGCGATCCCTATTATCGGTACGATCTCTGTCTCTATTGTCGCCCCTGTCCTTTTCTCTGCCATCTTGTTCTCTGTCCCTATTTTCATTGCGATCTCGATCGCCGACTCTGTCCATACGGTCGCGACCGTCCTTAGATTGCAAGGGAGCAGAAGAATCACGTTGCTGTCTCCGCTGTTCCTCTTCTTTGCGTTGACGGGCACGAGCGACGGCTTGAGCCACTTCATTACTTTGTTTTTGCCGCCTTTCGGCCCCAAAGTTGGTCCTCATCTCCGGGCTCGTGAAGTTTAACATCAGCACGTTCGCTTTCAACACTCGCGCGGTTACCACCGCTCCTCGGACCGCCTTATTCGGGGCCGACGACTCACCGTCAGAGAAGTCCAGCTTCTGGCTGTAAATGGAAAATTATGATGTTGTCAAGACGAATTAATCAATACAGCATTCAGGATCCGTCGTGGGGCGCGTCGTCACTCCACTCATAATCGATGTCATCCTGCTGCGCCCAGCCGGCGTCGCGGGAGATGTCATCGAGCGAGGAGATCTGGTCGTCGCGCAGGATGGGGCGCGCGGTGAGCACCTCCACGGCGCGCGGCGTGGCGGGCGCGCGCTGCTGCGGCCGCGCGCCGCCGCCCGCCGCGCCCGCGCCCCGCGCCGCGCCGCCGCGGCTGTCGCGCAGGGCGCCGAGCGTGCCCATCCCGAGCCCTCCCACCACTGCTACCTTTCATCTTTAAGGAAATACAAATTACTGACTGATTACGACATCTCCATTCACTTAATTAAAACGTCAATAAAATCGTTGGGTTATTTTTTTTGTTTTAACAACATTTTTTTTTTAACTTTAAATATATTTTTAAATAAATGAGATACGTACGAAGGATGGCAGTATTGATCTTGGAAGACATGCGGGGCTTTGTTGTGAGGCAGGTGCGGAGGCGGGCACGGCGGCGGCGGCTGACGTGGCTTCCTGGCGGACGCCCGCCGTGCCACCGCACGTCCAGCTGCCTTCCGCTGTAATAATGACGAAAATCAAAAAAAAGATTTCTTGTTTGTAAAAACAATTTGGTTACATCAAATAAGTAACTTTCTAATAATAATGTTTTCTTTGTTCTACTTTATTTTAACAAATTTGAGAATAGGATACTAACTTTGTGGTCTCAATTGTGGTTGTGGTGCGGCATGTTCTGTGGAGCGGTGTGATGGTTGTGCAGCTGCCTCCAGTGAGGGGAACTCTGTGCGGAAGTGTGGGGATGACGGTGGTGGGAGTGCCACCCATCCGCCGGGTCCAGCACCAGCAACCACACTGCTGTTCGATGTTGTAGACTGGAGACACAAATATCACAAAACAATAAATATAAAATCTATAATTATACAAGTCAATTAAGAAATCATAAAAAAACTTAATAAGATAACAAACTAAACAAACATAAGATGTCAATGAACTTGTATGATAAGAAGCTCACACAACAAAATGTCTAGAAAGTAAGAAATAAAAAAATTAAGACTTGCAACACCTGAAGTAACACTCCTTTGTTTTAAACACAAAGCAAAATATAAAACCATAAACATTACTCACTATAGTCTGAGAGGTGCATGTTGAGGTTGTAGATACAGTTGTAGCAACCGCAGATATAGAGCTGAAAGAAAAGTAGTTTCATAATTTGAATAAATAAATAAATACTTCAAAAAAATCTTCTAGAAACTGGTTTTAACCATTTAAACACTACTTATTAAATTACACACTTACTTTGTGTTAGGATCTTGACCA
The DNA here is from genome assembly GCF_003590095.1 of Trichoplusia ni. NCBI lineage: Eukaryota > Metazoa > Arthropoda > Insecta > Lepidoptera > Noctuidae > Trichoplusia > Trichoplusia ni. The sequence goes on from NW_020800048.1 coordinate 5,280, forward strand.
GTTTCAGTTTTTAAAGAAGGCAAGTTGGCTGGTGGGCGCCTTGCTGAAGGAACTTTTCCAAGACTTTGCATTCCATGTTTACGGCTTAGTTGAGATTTTACTGAGGACGGCTCTGAGTTTTCGTTCTACAATAATTATTTCACATTACACATAGTATAACTTATTGCTATCTAGGTCATCACAGTTTTTTTAATAATTGCTATATCTTTTGTTAGAAAACTATTTCCTGCTATTCATAACCATTGCAAATCTATTAAACAAGGTCATTGTCTATTTCACTGCTGTAAGTAGATATTCACAAGGCAAGTGAAGGTCAATTTATTCAACTGTGACTGCCATTATCCAGCTGACTTCAGTCCACAATACCACTATAAGAAACCTAATTTTAATAGTCAGTTTAGCATGAATGGACACTAATAATAAATGTAAAATACAAGATGCAGGACTCTCTTTTACAACTAACAATATGGCAAATTAGGTATTTCTAATATCGAAACAATGTTATGTAGTTAAAAATGGGCGTTTTCTTTCAATAAAACAAAAAACTGGGTGCAGTACATACCCGGTTGGCGCAGTACAAGCTATTGATGTCCAACTTCTGATATCTTTGCTTGCCGGACGTCGGCTTGCTCTGCGCCGTAGTGCCTCCGCCGCCCGGCGTCGAGAGTGCAGACATGCTGCGATGTACACACCATCAGGAGGTCACCCTCGATCCGACCACCAACTGCAATCAGCGCAACCGACTCTACAAAGGCTGATCTCACTGGTACCACAACCGACTAGCCACCGATAGTCACAACCAAAGACAATCGTCCTTCAATTTTATTTGTAATCCGTTCCAATCCAATGAAAGTAAGAAGTATTCTTACGGTTCAAAAGATAAATTAACACAATTCTTGAGCTTCACTAGAACACAAAACACTTTCACAGCACTGAAAGAACAATAAATGATTAGAGCCCTGCCCTCAGAGTTTATTGACGTGTTACATCCGTCTGATGAACGCTGGATCGATGACTTCCAATTCCACTAACGTTTTGATTACACTTTATTGCCCGTTAGACTTTTACAACTTCCAACTATCTAGCCCAAAATAACGGTACTAACAAGATTGGAGTTATAGAACGGTAAATAAACTAATTTTTATATTTCCAGAAAACAATAAAAGCAAAATACATAAGTACCTTGGTCCGTTACACTTGGTATTACGGAATAAAAATTATCTAAGCTCGATTGCTAATTTCTTAAAGAAGATTACTTTAGATTTTAACTATAATCTACGCTACCAAAACTTATATCACTTTATTTTAAGATGGCGTCTCCAAAAGACGATCTCCTTCCTTTTTACAATCAATAGCGTGACGTCACAAAGACGCGACACAGCGCTATCTGACGGATGTATAGTAAAACAAAATGCAAGTTTGCCGAGTTTGTAACCAATGTAACATTTTTTTAGTTGGCAAGTTTTCTTTATTCAGAAAATCAGCTGTACTTATCAAATGTTCTATTATTGCGTATAGAATTGTGGATTGAGAAGAACTGTCTGTTTTCTTTACAATCTATAGATAGCACCCTCTACCCTGAAGTATAGTGATTTTTAAGGAAAAGGGTATTTTTTTTGCTAAAGAATTTTCAGTTAGGTACTACAACGAATTTGTTTAGGAAATTGTAAGAATACAAACAAAAACAAAGTACGTATTCCTGTATATTATTTCCTTACAATTATAAACTGATATCATTAACACACACTTAATTCGTCGAGATTTTAATCTAATTTTATTTTTATTTCAGAGAGAATAAGATAAGAGGCGGTGTTTTCAATAATTACTTTGGTTCATTTCTTAACATTATTATTATTTTATAAGCAATCGTGGGTTAATAAAATAAACCTACCTAGTCGCGTCAAATTCAATAGGATTTTTTATGTCAGATTCCGAGTTTTCAGCCCGAGATGCGAAAAACATCGACTAAAAAAATGATTTGTTAAAATATGGTTTTCTGTTATAAATCATCTTTTAAATTTTGACTATATCTTTTTTCAAAATATTGTTTCTTTTTTATCTAAATTTAAATACGTTATACGTTTTCCCAGGGGTTATGCTATACTATACATAGTTCACTTTCCTCTACATTTACGCCTGCGCGTGAATACTTTGCACCATATTGATGAAAGAAAAATCAGTAGGCGAAGATCTGCTGAGAAGCTCATAATACGAGGAGTGTTTGAGACAACCGGCAGCCATGGCCATGGCCGGGAATATGGGTATGGAACAATTGATTCCAATTGTTAACAAGCTCCAAGATGCATTCACACAATTGGGTGTGCATATGCAACTAGACTTACCTCAAATAGCAGTTGTGGGAGGACAGTCAGCCGGAAAAAGCTCTGTGTTGGAAAATTTTGTTGGCAGGTAAGTAATTTGTAGCAATCAAACATATTCGTATTTTACTTTACAGATAAAATCCATAATTTTGCCTAAGCTTGAATAAGCTCATTACCCACGACCACGACCCAAAAAAATAATCAGTGCGTACAAACTAGCAAAAATAATTCTGATCTTTTTCATTAACATTAATACAACTAACGTACCTGTCGAGTACGTATGATGGTATAGTTAAAACCGCAAGAATTTTGATATAAAAAACCCGTTACGTAAGGAGAAGGGGTGATTAAAGATACTATCTTATTAAAATCAAATATTTTCAATTTGTATGTTATATACATTGGTTTAAATATTATCTCCTTCATGCTCAGTTAAACTATACTTAAATATCTAAGTCTTGAACTGGTTGATTTGAGTTCCCAACGTGATTTTCTCAATTTTGAATAAGTATTTTTTGTTGGCAACATATTTTTCTTAAATTACGTTTTATTAATGTACCTCAAATGATTTTAACAGGATTAAATTTGTTATTGGTCATTTGTTTTCCAGTACAAAAATATTATGTTATGATATTTTTATATTTTGCCCTAGATTTAGTGCGCATGTCAAGTTGTATTGATTTACTAATGCTCTAAATGTCAATGGTTATGTAGGGTTAATACGTAAAATGCATATCATTCATGAGTTTTGACTAGATACTAGCATACTGCTTTTATTAAATGCATATTACCATTTAATGAATCATTCTAATCACCCATTCAAGTTCCTACTAACCCAATGCTAAATAATAAAGATATGGAATGTAAATTATAAGACATCTCAACTTAAAGGCCCTTGAGCTTTTAGGTGGGACAAAGACAGAGAATGTTTTGAAATGTTCTTTCTGCTAACCTACGTTCGGTTTATTTCTTATGACAGTAGTTGAATCAAGCTGTATCGAAACGTAACGTAACGTAACCACCCACCACCATATTGAAAAATAAATTAGTTTATCGATGATGAATTGATGATGAGCAAGTGTCATTAGTGTTTTTGAGTGATAAAAGTTTAATGTATCTTAAAAAAAATGGCTGGGAATTTCGGAATGCAGCAGTTAATCCTATTGTAAACAAATTGCAAGATGCATTTGTGCAAATGGGCGTGCACATGTCTTTAGATCTCCCCCAAATTGCAGTTGTGGGTGGTCAGTCTGCAGGAAAGAGTTCGGTGTTAGAAAACTTTGTAGGCAGGTAAGATATCGTATCCAGTACTCAATAGGAAGTTAATTAGTGTATTGCAACCGTTTTGAGTAGATCAAACGATGTCGGAAGTTGGGATAATGCCTTTGTTTATTGTAAAGTCGACGTTATAAAGTGGTAGTTTTGTCGGTAGTAATACAGCGTTTTCTTGATAAAATAGGAAACAGACAACGGTAAGGAAGTTGTAGGACCTAGGTACAACATAACTTACGTTGTTTGTGATGAGTCATAATAACCTTAGACAATACAAAATAATTTTCACATCTGAGTATTCTACTTAAATATATCTGGTCATATTCATTGTTAACTGTGTGAATTTTCGATAATATTTGATTATATTTCTGAAGTATCAAAATTGTATTCTTAGTTTGGCAAATTATTTACTTTCACAAACTTCATTGCTGAACTTTGTAGAGTTATGTTTTATAGTAGGGTATTTAAATACCAACCTCCTATAATGTGTCATGAAAAGTGTAACCCTGTTGTAAATTATAAACTAAAATGTGTTAAAAACAGACATTATTACTAAAAATACAATCTTAATTAGAATCCAATTGAATTATTAATTACCTTTTATATCTATAAGCCAGTGAGTACTATTAAAAAACCATTATAACAGTTAAAATATCATCAGTAATTCAACAAATTCTTAGTATCTCATCTCTCAGCAAAAAAATATTAAGCTCATGGAATAAGAATAAAAAAAATATAATTATCACAATAAAATCACAATGATAAATTTTTGACAGACTGTCTATACAATATATTGACTATATTGTCTTAAAAAAAACTATAGCTTTATAAAAAAAAAAACATAAACACTATAATTTAAAGATATAAAATATATGACTGATTTAACAAAAAAATATGTACTGTTTGCGCATACCAGTGATAAAATAAGATTGTTTTGTTTTGTTTACACAAATGTGTTTACAGAATAATTAAGTACTTTTATTGAGTACTAGTGATAATTTATTTCATTGTAATTTCCTTACAAATACATCACAGTGTATACTTGTCTTGGTAATTTATGAATGGTACAAGTTATTATGGTATATCATGTTTGAACACAGAATACTGTTAAAGGCATGATATTTCTATGACAGTTAGGATGGTAGTAAAAGTCACATGAATAAATCTATATAATATATTTACTTACATTTGTTTTATTGGTACTGAAAGTGGAACTTACACTTAAACACCAACAAATAAAAATTTTCAGAATTTTTATAAGGTTGTGGAATTAAAAACAATTTTCAATAAAAAGTTGAATTCTAATTGTCTCATCTAATTTAAAGTGTCCAAAATTAAATGTATTATGGTCTTATAGCATGTATCATTTCAATAATAAATGTAACTTTGGATAGCTTTAGCTTCAAAATGTTTGCCTTTTCAATGCAGGAACTTGGAGCTCCGGAGCTCTGGACTCACATAAATTTTTAATACCTTTACACATTATTCTTAAAACATTCACATAGTATATTGAAGGTTTTAATGCCTAACAGAGACTAAAGTCTTACATTTCTACACATTTTTTGTTTCTAGCTTATGGTGTCACTATGCTGCTCAAATACATATATACCCAAAATTATTTGATATACTATTAGAAAAAATATTATATGATGTATCATCCAGGTTCCAAGTTACAATGCAGGGTAATACATAGGCATGAGGTGTATCTTCAAATTGTCCTTTTAAAATTATCATCCTCATACAAATATGTATGTATAGATAGTCTATTATTCTAAATAATGAAAATATGTTACAGTAAGTATGGTATTGTGAGTAAATTTAGATTTAAATTGAATCTCCAATATCACTAAAAGCACAAAGCAATTGGAAAGATATCACATTTAAGTGTGAGAAGATCCAATGTTTTTTTTTTACAATAAATAATTTGTCTTAGAACTCACTGACAATAGTGTACGAAAAAACTAAATTGCACTCGCTGAAATTGTCTTTGTTTAGCTTAACATGATTTTGGCCTATTATAAAATCGGGTTCTACACTTCATATCTATTAAAGTTCTCAGTACAAGCTTCATAAACAGTCTCAATAACAAAGTCCAAAATTGCTATTAAAAAAACCAGTAAAGTATAAAAATTCTTGAGCCCCTGCAACATTCACTATCAACCATTATAATATCCATTAGGTATGCCAGTTATAAAAAAATAAAAAGTAAATGTAAAATAACTATTTGTTTCAGCATCATACAAACAAGAAACATGTGTTAGGTATATATTTTTTTCTGATTGTATGCTTATGACTCATTTATAACTACAAAGTGCCACAGTGATTACAGAGTAAATTGCATTGTATCAACTATCTTTACTGAGGGTTTAATTTTGCAGAAGATTCATATTTTATTCCTCATCATCATCATCGGCTTAGCCTGTTCCCAACTATCTTGGGGTCGGCTACCAGTCCAACCGGTTTCAGCTGAGTACCTGTGTTTTACGAGGAGCGACTGCCTATCTGAGCTCCTCAACCCAGTTACCTAGGCAACACCCCTTGGTTAGACTGGCTGTCAGACTTTTTCAAGCTTCTGACTACCTTGAACGACTGTCAAAGATGTAGGAATAACAGCCGGGACCCACAATTTAACGTGCCTTCCGAAACACGGAGGAACTCGCTATGACAAAGATGGTCACCCATCTACGGACCAACCGCGTCAAGCATAGCTTAACCTGTGATCGAATCACTTATGCGGTTATAGCACAGCCACGAGCTCCTCATATTTTATTCCTACTAAACCTTTACTATGAGTCCATTTAAGCTGTAAAAGAGTTAATGTAGAAAAAAAACCAATGTACTTGGCACCTTAAGGGTGGGCTCCCTTTTTACATTCAGGCGCTAGTTCGCCCTTTGTGCTAATTGTGGGTTTGCAACGTGTTTAGTCCAGAACGACGAACATAGTTTTAAGATATGATAATGTAATGATTCCATTTTTTTTTTGTTTTAGGGATTTCCTTCCACGAGGCTCCGGCATAGTAACTCGACGTCCATTGATTCTGCAGCTTATACATGGAAATGCAGGTGTGTGTAATTACAACAAAATTATATGTAATCCTTTATCTATACTAACATTATAAAGAGGAAATATTTGATTGTTTGTTTGACACGAATAGGCTTTGAAACTACTGGTTCGATTTTAAAAATTCTTTCTCCGTTGAGAAGCTACATTATCCCGCTGAACATAGGCTATAATTTATTTCAAAAATATTAGGGTTCCGTAAGAAAATTGCGATATTGTAACCCAAGGTGTCATAACTTATATCTTCCAAGCCCGCGGACGAAGTCGCGGGCGACTGCTGTTACTGTTTAATAATTATATCTTTGTCCATAAAAGTGTTGGAAGGTGAATATATGTGAGATTAATGAATGTTACAGTTTATTTAACACATTTTGGCAATGGTGTTGTTCTTTAGTATGCAAAATGTGATCATTAACCTTCAGCTGTATTTTGAATGTTTAAACAACTAATTGGCTTACTAATTCATCCTATTACTGTAGTCAGTAAAAGTGTTTGTAACATAAATGGGTGATTTCATTACATTACAAATACTTTAGAAGTATTTTTAGTCACTTATGGTCACAATTTTTTTGTACAAAGCTACATCATACTTCGTTGAATCTGTCAAAAATGCTCTTAGGATAACTGCATACAGAAAGGATCTCATCGCGAAAAACTCAAAGTTACCGAACTAAATAAAATAAATAAATTAAAACGAACACTTTTGTTAACTTATAAATTATATGATTTCATCATGTTAAAGCCCAAAAACTCGCAAACGAATCCTTCTGTAAATAGCTACCGTCAATTATAAACATGTTATTTTAAAATGAGACTACAATGATGCATGTTTTCTTAGAATATGCGGAGTTCCTGCATTGCAAAGGCAAGAAGTTCGTCGACTTCAACGAAGTGCGTGCAGAGATTGAAGCCGAGACAGATCGTATTACTGGCTCCAACAAAGGCATATCGCCCGTGCCTATCAATCTACGAGTATATTCGCCAAATGGTAAGTACCCACATAATGTATTACAGCTTTACAAGCGTACTATGATAGTACAGACCAGAATGGAAAAGGAAGGAGTACGCAAACAGAATCGATGAAAGACGTAGACGATGTCGAATGTTGAATTTATAGGTATTCCGTAATATACATACCCAGCCTACACATACGAGTATCACTTTAATATAATTAATCTTTTATAACCATAAAATAACAGCGACAGAATTCATGTATAGCTCATTATGTATTTTTTGTGGGTGTCACAATTAAAGAAATTACTCATAACCAAAACTTGACGTTTTCTAGTTTTTGAATAAAATGGCATAAATTAATAGTACTAAATCGTATTTGACACTTGAATGGTTAAAGCATCTTTATACGCATGCGTAACGTTATAGATTGTCGTTTTTACGAAAGTCATTGACCGTCGAATGATGCGTGCCACTCGTTATCTCGTCGAACAATGACGAAAGTATTAATTTTATTGTCAGAATGCTTTAGTTTGTCACAGAATCAATGTAATATTAATAAATAGTCATACTAGTCCCGAACAAATAGGACATCGGTATGTAATACAGACTCGAGATTACTGGTTGTTCAAGGTCACACTCATGATAATGACTGAAGAATATTGATCTTATTTTGTTTTTATAGGTCATTATTTTTTATCCTCTCTAGAAAGAATGTTAAGCTGTAACAATTTGGCTTCATAACTGAATTTACATCTAGCGCTACAATAGCAAATGAAGCTATTAAGAAGGATGGTGTGCCAAAAATAAAATTTTATCTAAAAATTGCTAACAGTATTTTCCTCCGGCATGTAACGTGATTAATGTAACAAGCCGGCTATATGACGGAGATGATTCCCACAAATACATGAGTCAGGTTTTATCAAGTACTTAAGATAAGCGTGTGGCTAGTTAATTGATAGTGGAATATAATACTTTATTATCAATGAACTGCTAATATAGGTTTTTGTGCCCATTAATTAAAGAATTGGGCGTGGAACGACAAATGATAAGTTTTATCTGGTGATGCATTGAAATGCTTAGGCCGGTCATTCACATTCGGCTAAAAATGCGAACTCAAAAGTGTGGGACGACATTTACAAAGAAATATGTAAAGGTTTAGTGGAATTCGCATAATTCTTAACCGCTTCGGGAAATTACGTAACAGATACAGAATTTTACAATTTTGCTAGCCAATACCTATCACTGTAGCACTGTTTTTGCAAGATACGTATTAAGTAGATATGAAGAGGCGTAAACTTATGATTTCTCACGATGGCAAACTTTCGTAAAGTGTACGATGGTAAGCACGCATGTGAGTGACAGCCGTGACAGGGGTAAATGAAAAGCGACACGAAATATAAAATGGCTCACTCCGCAGATTTCCGCAGTTTTGCTTGGTAACGATCTACGGTCTAACGGTCTTTAACCCTAGAAAGATAGTCTGCGTAAAATTGACGCATGCATTCTTGAAATATTGCTCTCTCTTTCTAAATAGCGCGAATCCGTCGCTGTGCGTTTAGGACATCTCAGTCGCCGCTTGGAGCTCCCGTGAGGCGTGCTTGTCAATGCGGTAAGTGTCACTGATTTTGAACTATAACGACCGCGTGAGTCAAAATGACGCATGATTATCTTTTACGTGACTTTTAAGATTTAACTCATACGATAATTATATTGTTATTTCATGTTCTACTTACGTGATAACTTATTATATATATATTTTCTTGTTATAGATATCGTGACTAATATATAATAAAATGGGTAGTTCTTTAGACGATGAGCATATCCTCTCTGCTCTTCTGCAAAGCGATGACGAGCTTGTTGGTGAGGATTCTGACAGTGAAATATCAGATCACGTAAGTGAAGATGACGTCCAGAGCGATACAGAAGAAGCGTTTATAGATGAGGTACATGAAGTGCAGCCAACGTCAAGCGGTAGTGAAATATTAGACGAACAAAATGTTATTGAACAACCAGGTTCTTCATTGGCTTCTAACAAAATCTTGACCTTGCCACAGAGGACTATTAGAGGTAAGAATAAACATTGTTGGTCAACTTCAAAGTCCACGAGGCGTAGCCGAGTCTCTGCACTGAACATTGTCAGATCTCAAAGAGGTCCGACGCGTATGTGCCGCAATATATATGACCCACTTTTATGCTTCAAACTATTTTTTACTGATGAGATAATTTCGGAAATTGTAAAATGGACAAATGCTGAGATATCATTGAAACGTCGGAATCTATGACAGGTGCTACATTTCGTGACACGAATGAAGATGAAATCTATGCTTTCTTTGGTATTCTGGTAATGACAGCAGTGAGAAAAGATAACCACATGTCCACAGATGACCTCTTTGATCGATCTTTGTCAATGGTGTACGTCTCTGTAATGAGTCGTGATCGTTTTGATTTTTTGATACGATGTCTTAGAATGGATGACAAAAGTATACGGCCCACACTTCGAGAAAACGATGTATTTACTCCTGTTAGAAAAATATGGGATCTCTTTATCCATCAGTGCATACAAAATTACACTCCAGGGGCTCATTTGACCATAGATGAACAGTTACTTGGTTTTAGAGGACGGTGTCCGTTTAGGATGTATATCCCAAACAAGCCAAGTAAGTATGGAATAAAAATCCTCATGATGTGTGACAGTGGTACAAAGTATATGATAAATGGAATGCCTTATTTGGGAAGAGGAACACAGACCAACGGAGTACCACTCGGTGAATACTACGTGAAGGAGTTATCAAAGCCTGTGCACGGTAGTTGTCGTAATATTACGTGTGACAATTGGTTCACCTCAATCCCTTTGGCAAAAAACTTACTACAAGAACCGTATAAGTTAACCATTGTGGGAACCGTGCGATCAAACAAACGCGAGATACCGGAAGTACTGAAAAACAGTCGCTCCAGGCCAGTGGGAACATCGATGTTTTGTTTTGACGGACCCCTTACTCTCGTCTCATATAAACCGAAGCCAGCTAAGATGGTATACTTATTATCATCTTGTGATGAGGATGCTTCTATCAACGAAAGTACCGGTAAACCGCAAATGGTTATGTATTATAATCAAACTAAAGGCGGAGTGGACACGCTAGACCAAATGTGTTCTGTGATGACCTGCAGTAGGAAGACGAATAGGTGGCCTATGGCATTATTGTACGGAATGATAAACATTGCCTGCATAAATTCTTTTATTATATACAGCCATAATGTCAGTAGCAAGGGAGAAAAGGTTCAAAGTCGCAAAAAATTTATGAGAAACCTTTACATGAGCCTGACGTCATCGTTTATGCGTAAGCGTTTAGAAGCTCCTACTTTGAAGAGATATTTGCGCGATAATATCTCTAATATTTTGCCAAATGAAGTGCCTGGTACATCAGATGACAGTACTGAAGAGCCAGTAACGAAAAAACGTACTTACTGTACTTACTGCCCCTCTAAAATAAGGCGAAAGGCAAATGCATCGTGCAAAAAATGCAAAAAAGTTATTTGTCGAGAGCATAATATTGATATGTGCCAAAGTTGTTTCTGACTGACTAATAAGTATAATTTGTTTCTATTATGTATAAGTTAAGCTAATTACTTATTTTATAATACAACATGACTGTTTTTAAAGTACAAAATAAGTTTATTTTTGTAAAAGAGAGAATGTTTAAAAGTTTTGTTACTTTATAGAAGAAATTTTGAGTTTTTGTTTTTTTTTAATAAATAAATAAACATAAATAAATAGTTTGTTGAATTTATTATTAGTATGTAAGTGTAAATATAATAAAACTTAATATCTATTCAAATTAATAAATAAACCTCGATATACAGACCGATAAAACACATGCGTCAATTTTACGCATGATTATCTTTAACGTACGTCACAATATGATTATCTTTCTAGGGTTAATCAAGACATGACCGCACTTAAGTTGATTAACCTCATTATTAAAACCATCCCAGTAACCAACTGTCGTCATTCGTCAGTTTAAGGCTCGACTGCGGTAAATCTAAACATCTGCTGCCATCTCAAGTTCACTTTGAAAAATAATTATTTTACTAACATCTAGATACATACACCTGTTAGGTATATAATCCATTCACTGCATTACGTGTAGCTAGAATAAATAAAGGATGCGAGTTTTATACTAATCCTTATTATGCAATCTTGATAATTACGCTGATCGTTTTATATTGTGTAGGTATGTTGTATGCTGTTTGATAATGACCTACATAACAGCTAATGCTTTTGTGATGTTCGGATAGTGTTGTTGTTATTATGTACATGCATGTTTGCTACGTATGAAGATATATGACAGTTTAGCGGCATCGCGACGCTCCGTTGATAAACTAAACGGAATGTCTATGTCCAGTTGCGGACGTTTCGCATTACAGGAACAAGATAACAGATGATGCTTATAATTATTGCATAACGATAACAGGCCAACGACTGAAATCAAATCTTTTTTTCCTTTTTTTATAATTATTTTTAGTCGTGCTGTTAGACGCAATGCTGATTAAACTACTCGGTTTCTCCCGAATGCGAAAAGTATTTACCTTTAATTCTAAATAAACGAAAAATCTTGTAACCAGACTTGGATTCACTATAGTACGCTTTCAATTGTCTCTGTAGCAACATTGGAGTTTAGAGAGATATTTAACGGGTACTTATGACGTTTCACTGTTTGCCCATTAGTCTTCTACAAATACTAAAAGAGATTTTCAAATGTATTGTGTTTTATAGTAACGATATCATATTTCCGAGAATGTTATCTACTTATCTAATATATCGAAAAACACAACGGGGATCTTGTTTCTCATGATTACAAAGTTTGCTAGAATCTTAACGCTATCTGTCCTTATCATGTAATACAATATAATCTATTTTATTTTACTCATCAGTACAGCAGCGGGAAAATAGTTTTCATATTAGTAATAAATGATGCGTTCCTTTTTAAATACCTAAAGCACAATTAATTACTCATTAGTTGGCAAAAAACATAAAATGTTATCGGTTTGAACTCATTTCATTGAGTTCGTGATTAATAAAAGTAAAATATAATTTTGAATTATTTATTTAGAATCAAATTGAAAACATTAATATTGTTGTCAAACATTGTTATTATAAGGCATTAACAATGACCTTGTGTTATACTTTAAATACAAACATGCCTTACGTATGCAACATTACTCACTGGTTTTAAAAGATTCGATATATTTTGGCACGCACAGCAGGTTTATAGGTCAATTTAGCATTTACGCTTAGCTAACCATCTATGCCATGCTTTCTGACAGTGACGATACTCAGCACTACCTTAATGATGCTACTTTTAAGTAAACAGCAATTTGATAAACAAAACAAAACAAAATGTTAAAGGAACGATGGAAACATCTACAGGTCTTCAATTTGTAACATTTTAAATACTCAAATAGTTCTATCATTTGAAAACATCGCTACAGAATTGTCAGTAGTATAAACTGACAATATTGAAGCAAAGTTCAAATACGTTCAATAAGATACTAAAATAGATCTAAAGTGTTTTGTTTCTTCCACAGTGCTCAACTTGACCTTGATTGATTTGCCGGGTCTCACGAAGGTACCTATCGGGACCAGCCCGTGGATATCGAACAACAGATCAAGGGCATGATCTTCCAGTTCATACGCCGTGAATCCTGCCTCATCCTTGCCGTCACGCCAGCCAACACTGACTTGGCTAACAGCGATGCCTTGAAACTTGCGAAGGAAGTCGACCCTCAAGGCTAGTTTATTCATATTTACATGATGTAATATGAGATGTTATGATCTAGTTAACTTCGCTGTTGTAATGTTTTGTACTTGTTCGGAGTCCGGATGATGACCGTATTATCTAACTTCTCTGGACCATCTTGTAGTAAAAGTTCTGAACATTGATTTCATTACAAAGTCTTGTTGCCATGTGCATGTTTCAATTGGTGTGCTATGTCTTTAGTAATATACTCCATTTTGTTTAGCACTGTCTAATGTAGCTAAACAATGACCCGTGCAAATCGTTGCAAACATCTCCGATCTTTTTAAGAAAAAAACATCTAGCAGAATCTGTATGTAACATTATCGTTATGCTATTACGAGCAAATTGGCATTTAAAGAATTTTGTTTACTAATACCTTTCCTTCCTCCCGTCCTGCTTTAGTAATTTGTTACACATTCGGAATATTTCGGAACTACTTAGTCTGTATTTATTGTTGTTGGAGTTATCGTGCTAGATACAGCTACTTGTTTTTAATACAGATAATATAAACTGAACGGAAATATAATATGTAAAAAAAGTTTGTTTTCTTAAAAGTATGCTTTACATGATAATGGGGTCAAAAGGCCAACCCAGGAAGTACTCATCATTTGTTTATACAATTTTATTTATATACCAACAAATGTCTAGATTTTAAAAGAGTAACGACTCTGGTGTTTGTCTCGAAATTTCTTCTCAGAGTAGTAAATAGGAAATGTTGAGTCTAGGTAGTTCGAAAGAACAAAAATACATGTAACAGTGATAAAAACACTCGTATACAAACTAAAGGTTTATTTTTGTGTATAGGTCTTCGCACAATTGGTGTGATTACGAAGTTGGACTTGATGGACGAAGGCACGGACGCGCGCGATGTCCTCGAGAACAAGCTGTTGCCGCTGCGGCGCGGGTACATCGGTGTCGTCAACCGCTCACAGAAGGACATTGATGGCCGCAAGGACATCGCCGCCGCCTTGGCCGCTGAGCGAAAGTTCTTCCTTAGGTATGTGTACTATCGACAACACAAGTTATTTTGAAGATTACAATTTAAAAAAAATTACACAATTGAATGAGTACCACGCTACAGACCGACACAATTCAGTTTCCATCGAATCGATAAGACGGAGAATTCGTTTCCGTAATTATTTTTTATAGCATAGGTTTTTTGCCATCATACTCACCAATTGATGTCACTTAGTTAATCAACTTCTGTTGCTGGCTGTATTATACTCCTAATCAACCTACTTACTATTCCGTTGAGAATTGACCTCGATTATATATCTTTATCGTTCGTATTAGGTGTTCGATATGCTTCAGTATTGTTTAATGTTTTGTCTAACCCTATTCATGCAAACGTATAAACAAACTTATGCTGCAAAGTAAATAATTACCAATTTGTTTGTATTAAACACGACGTAACCTGTCGTGTATAAAACTTATTTTGTAAAGTGAAAACGTGGACTCGAAAACAAAGAGCAGCTAAGCCAGTGTTTTAATTAAAACTCGATGTAAACAGCTACTCTTTCCGTTGTCTGTCAATACAGTATGTTCGTTGTGAGCGGGTCTAGTATGGGACGTTGCAACACACATATAGGTGCACCCGTCTATCACAGTGACCTACTTCCAGAGTCGTCCATACGTCGATATCTATAACAATTTGCGCGAGATAATAAGCGAATTTAAAGATTCTCTCAACGTTTGGATACATTGAAATTTAAAATATTTTTAATGAATGGAAAATGTACGTTTAGAAGGATCTGATTAAAAGAGAGTGAAACAAATTAAATTATTAAGTTTCCTTATTAGATACAGGGAAAACGATAAGCACTAAAAATATATATATTTTTTTAATATGTAGAATCTCAAATTAATAAAGAGTTTTGATAACCCAGGCAATAACTGTCAAATAGCGCACAAATAAACAAACGAGAAAATACTAGTAAGACCTAAAATCTATTTTGATTGAATACCTCATTAACACATATCACAAACAAGAGATATCTACATAAGTCTCGATTGCTTTATTCGACTAAGGCAAAGGCAATACAAACTAACCCTTTACAAAGCTAAGTTTTTAATCGTTTTTACAGTTTATTATACTATCACTGCATATCTACACAGCTTATGTATTCTTGTATGTATGATATATAATTAATAATAGACGGCTGGTCTCCTACACCCGTGTATTAACCGTCAATATAAAACCCTCCCATTTTATCGTCCAGCCACCCATCATACCGGCACATGGCGGACCGGCTCGGCACTCCGTACCTCCAGCGCGTGCTCAACCAGCAGCTGACCAACCACATCCGCGACACGCTGCCCGGCCTCCGAGATAAGCTTCAGAAACAACTGCTCGCCCTCGAAAAGGATGTCGACCAGTACAAACACTTTAGACCCGACGATCC
The DNA here is from genome assembly GCF_003590095.1 of Trichoplusia ni. NCBI lineage: Eukaryota > Metazoa > Arthropoda > Insecta > Lepidoptera > Noctuidae > Trichoplusia > Trichoplusia ni. The sequence goes on from NW_020800048.1 coordinate 21,088, forward strand.
TTCTATCAAGACTAAGGCTATGTTGCAGTAAGTTGACAAAACTATTTTATATCATGCTCTTACAGTTTTGCCTCGGTGAAGGCTTTGTTTGTTGATATTAAATTTGAGATGAGATTCGCAAGTCCAGAACATAATGTAGCAAGTATATGAATTATTGCACAGTACTTTGCGGGGAAACATTAAAAAAATTCTTGTTGAATATGAAATCCTACTGTGATTAAGTAAATAAAACTGTTTTTTTTTACATTTGATGGTAATAAAAAAAAAAATATTCTGTCCCTTACAGAATGATCCAAACTTTGCAAACGGACTTTGAACGCACAATCGAAGGATCTGGCTCGGCGCAGATCAATACTAACGAATTGTCTGGAGGTGCGAAAATCAATCGGTTGTTCCACGAACGATTCCCATTCGAAATCGTTAAGATGGAGTTTGACGAGAAGGAGCTGCGGAGGGAGATCGCCTTCGCTATCAGAAACATCCACGGTATTAGGGTGAGCATTGCTGATACATAAGATACATATTAGGATTTTTTATTGTCTGTAGAAGAAGAGTGGAGAGTTTCTATAACAATACAAAAAACATTTTGTTCACTACCGGATCATTTAATCATGGCTGTAATATTAAAGAGGGATCTGCAATGATCATCCCTGATTAAACAACAATTCTGTACATAGTTTTATCTTTGTATCTGTTGAATGTCATCATAAACAGAACAATAAACAACCACAGCACTTACAAAAGACTTTTTGCCCATACTCTCAACAGCGATTAGTTTGAGCTACTCTGTAATATTCGTAAGTACAATAAAAACTGAAACATAATGCGATGACGTCACACAGGTGGGTTTGTTCACACCGGACATGGCGTTTGAGGCTATCGTAAAGAAACAGATCGCTCGGCTAAGGAGCCCAGTCTCAAGTGCGTCGACCTCGTCGTGTCTGAAACTGTCCAACGTCGTCCGTATCTGTACTGAAAGGGTAAGTTTCAATTCACTTCAAAATAATATTGAATATTTGTTCCGAATTTACTGCAAATTAACGAAATTATCTTATATAGATTTACTTGATAGAGTGATTTATAAATAAATGAACTAAAATAGTTTAAAAATTAGGGCTGATTGCATTATGAAATTAAATGAGTCAAAGACGGCGGTATATATATGTTCATTTATTGATTCATCTTTTCTGATTACAGATGTCTCGTTACCCCCGGTTGCGTGAAGAGACCGAACGTATCATCATGTCTTATGTTCGATCCCGCGAACAAATGTGCAAGGATCAACTAGTTCTACTCATTGACTGTGAACTTGCTTACATGAACACCAACCACGAGGACTTCATAGGATTTGCCAAGTAATAAATTAATATGTTTTATTATGTGGAGGCGACGATATGAGACTTAATGAAACACTGGCAACACTAAATTGTAGGCATATTGAAATACATTCTAAAAGAAAACCAACCTTTTCAGTAAACTATTAATAGGAGTGGCAACAACAATAAATGTATACTTTTGTTTCTGTCTTTATTAGCCTGACACACACAGACATACGAAGTTTTAATTACTGTCGTATTGTCATCTCCACTTCCCAATCAATGTTAAGAACTTCCTTTAGGCTAATGTCATAAAAATTAAAGTCATGAATTTATGCCTTCCAGTGCTCAAAATCAATCTGAGAACTCAGCTAAATCTGGACACCGTGCTTTAGGAAACCAGGTTATCAGGAAAGGATACATGTGCATACATAACTTGGGAATTATGAAAGGTATGTTAAATATTTAAGGTAAGGAAATATTTAAAAACATTGCCTACAGAGTGTGGGATATCAAGGTCAGCAGTATTATCAATTTGACGATCCTACACTTCTCTGCCGCCCACCCACTCTCAAATTAACACAACTAACTCGAAGCTATTTTCACTAAAAGGAAATTGTGAACATTTAAAGGTAAGCATACCATATCTAACTAATCTAAACGTTTTTAAAATCTTAGAAAAGTATTAACAATAAGTTATAATACAATTTGAGTAATAGATTTTAATTCATTTTATTGTATTTCTTTATTTCTTGGAACAGGTGGGTCTAAGGACTACTGGTTCGTATTGACTGCCGAGAGCATCTCGTGGTTCAAAGACGAGGAGGAGCGTGAAAAGAAGTACATGCTACCGCTGGACGGACTCAAGCTGCGGGATCTGGAGCAAGGGTTCATGTCCCGGCGGCACATGTTCGCCGCTCTTCAACCCCGAAGGCAGGAACGTTTACAAGGTACTTACGAACATTTAACTGTCTACATTGTTGCTGTACGACCCCGTTTCTATTGTCGCTTTAAGTTTGATATCTATCGTGATGATATCAAACTTAATATTTGTCTTTATATTCCATTTGCCCATGACAAAGTAACCGTTTTTAATACGAGCCGTAAAAGTCCGAACAATTCCAACCCTCAGTCGCAACTAAAACATAAGCTCGTAACTAAGGATAACCTGAACATCAGCACATTAGAAGAATAAACTTTATTTGTTTTCTCTTTTGTAGGATTACAAGCAGCTCGAGTTGTCCTGTGAGACACAAGACGACGTGGACTCGTGGAAGGCGTCTTTCCTCCGCGCCGGAGTCTACCCAGAGAAAACATCTGAAGCCGCCAACGGTGACGAGGTTAGCACACACATACCCTTCGATATTTATAACTGCCTGTTACTATTCCGATCTTCTTATCCCTTCAACTATATTTCCTATATTTAAATCTATTGGAAACCTATTTACTTTTGAGCTTATTTACTTATTATATAGCTTATAATAACGACGGGTGTGTACTGTTTCTTATGATAATGTAATTGTGAATTATATAATAAAATATATCAATTATATGTTATAAAATCTGTTGTTTTGCCATGCTATACAGAATGAAGGAACTGAGGTTTGTCTATACAGGCTTTACGAAACATTTACACAAGTACATCGTTCTCACAAAACACGGTGGTCGCACATTGAACATAACGTCCGTGGTGAATTTCAAGAATAACTTTATATATAAAATAGTAATATTATGTAATATATTGTATTTAGTATATAATGTGTCTACTGTTTTATCTAACAACGGTGGAGTAGTTGTAATTTTCTTGAAATACATTCCAGAAGATGTAGCATGAGACGTGTAGAGTGCTGTTATGTAATCTTAATTGTTAGTGTCACGTGCACTTCACCATCATATATTTAAACGCCACTCAATTCTAACAAAACGTAATTTTTTTAACTTCTTCACTCAAGTTTACAAGCAAAACTTCATAATTAATATCAGTCTAATAGTAGGTGTAACATCTGAATGTCGTGCTTCGTTTGTTTGAGCATTATTTGCAAGATTCTGAACGGTTTTTTTTAATTATTTGATTTCAACAATTGTGGAAGATTCAATTTTGTTTTAGCATGTTTAATGTTTTTTATTTTTTAGTTATTTCTGCCTTCCCTGGGGTTGGGTGGAAATAAAAGAAGAGTAAGTGAGTCGTGATTTTAAAGCTTTGTTTGCTGGATTTTTGTCTTGTTTAAAAAGGTGATGTGATATATTTTTTAGGCGGTAGATTTCAATTAAAAGTTGTTGCATGCGCGAATAATCATTTGGAAAGAAGGATCGCTCTGAGCATCGTATTGAATAGCATACACACGGAGTGCGAGCAACATCAGTCGTCGCATAACTTGGTTTTGGTTGGTTTTTATTCCATTAACTATTTACATGATACATGACATGTTTCGTGAAATACTCTGTATTTTAGTTATAACACTGCATCTACTACAAAAACTCTTGCGTTTGTATTTCAAGTAAGTCTGGTTTAACTTGCTCACAATACTAATACGAAGTAGACATTTTTAATAAGCATGCTGTAACAAAATGAACATTGTATCATCGTTGAAAATTTTTGAAGATTTTATATGATTAAACTGCTATTAATATTTTATTGAGCTTTGTAAACGTGATAATACTTATATCCTGCAGATATTATGTTTAAATGAATATTTTAATGGCCTTCAATATTAACAGTAGGTAATTTCATATCTATTTAACCTCCAGTAGTCAGTTGGTTGTAAGTTCAGTGCTTGTTTCTTCGGCTAATTGAAGCTAGGGTATAATATTCTCTACCTTTTTAACACGCATGCCTGACTTAGAACTGGCTAATGTTGAATGCGGTTAAAAAATGAATTAATAATTAATAAATTCAAATAAGTAAAAAAAATAACTTTTTCATTTAATTTGGCTAAGGCCCCTGTTGCACACGTAGTCTCCAGCTTTCTGCGTTTCAGTTTCGGTATTTAGGAGAATTTAAAAGGGTTACGCTTGGCTATTGTATAGTGTGATAGGGTCTAAATGAATAACGTCTCATTTTATGTCGTACGGTTTGTAAGCTACAAATGCGTTTATATTTATAACAATTGAAAGGTAGTTAAGCGCTAAACATTGTCTACGGGATTATCACAAATTGCAACTGTTGAAAAAACGTGACTATTTGGCTGATATATTTAAGTAATTGACCATATCTTTGTTAAATATTGTACTTATTTAACATTTAGGTGCACACTTCAAAAAAATACCTAAAATATAGTAAAATTTCTGTTGAATTTAGTGGTAATCTCCATCGTTTCTACGAGAGCTGAGTAAAATCCAAATTGTTACTAGATATTGACAGTACGAATTCATTATTTCCAGAACTCGGATACTTCAGGCACAAGTAGCATGGACCCTCAGCTGGAGCGGCAGGTGGAGACCATCAGGAACCTGGTGGACTCGTACATGCGCATCGTGACGAAGACGACGCGCGACCTCGTGCCCAAGACCATCATGATGATGATCATCAACAATGCCAAAGACTTTATTAACGGAGAGCTGCTAGCTCACCTTTACGCTTCTGGTGATCAGGTGAGACTGACAAACTTTTTATTTGATTTTGATGGACTTTGAGGTCGATCGTTCTTCAGTGATATGGGTAGATTATGTAAGAAACATTTGAACAATAAGAGTTATCTTTAAACTTCTTAAATCTGTATGTTCTAGTCTCAAATGATGGAAGAGTCTCCCGAGGAGGCCCTGAAGCGCGAGGAGATGCTGCGCATGTACCACGCGTGCAAGGAGGCGCTGCGGATCATCGGCGACGTGTCCATGGCCACGGTGAGCACGCCCGTGCCGCCGCCCGTCAAGAACGACTGGCTCGAGAGCCGCCTCGACTCCAACCCGCGCCTGTCGCCGCCCTCGCCCGGCGGCCCGCGCCGCGCCGCGCCCGCGCAGCAGGGTATGTAGCTCGCTAATCATACTTACGAGACGAGTGTTTCAGTCACAATGGTTAACTTAACAATTTGTTTAATGCTTAGGTTATTTTTAGACGCCTTCCATCATTTGGCGGTTGATTTTGAATTAATAATTTATCTTAATTATGAAGTAGACAAATTGCATGCAACATTTTTTTGCTATTGTTAACAAAAAAGTGAGTCGTGAAGGTGTGTTCCCGGCAGGCTCGCTGGGCAGCCGTGGCGCGCCGCCCCTCCCGGCGGCGGGGCCGGGCGGCCCGCTCCGCCACTGCCGTCGCGGCCGGGCGGCGGCGCGCCGGCCCCGCCGTCGGGCCGCCCCGCGCCGCAGCCCGGCTTGCCCGCACCGCTCGTGCCCACGTAAGTACTACACCATATCTGCAATGTCACACTTATCTATCTACAGGGTGGTCTCCGGTTCACTTTACACTTGTTGGTTCAATTGGCTAAAGATATTAAAATAAACTCAATAACCAAGCCAATTTAGACGATTTTGCATTAAGAATGATTAATTTCAAAATCAGTTAAAATTTGTGAAAATTACGTTGAAATAATAATAGTTTTCTTCGGAGGCTACCCCAATAAAATAACTAATATTGCATTCGTGTACGTAGTTACTGAAGCACTCACGATTGACGTGATGAATGTTCTCTAACAGTATTATGTATGAAGTATTAGAGTTGAATACAGTAAATGCGCGCTTTCGCTCGCCGCGGTACTATCGGTGTGTAAGCTTCGCTTAACGTACTACTCGAGGCATTTGTGTGGGTGATGTAACAGCCATAAATTGCAGTAATATAATATATTGTGCTTTATATGATAGTATCACTTACTGGTAATCTTTAATGACAAAGCTAAAAACAGGGAAACTAATGCTACGGGTAAAATTATAATGACAAGTTAAACTCTGGGTTGAGGCTTCAAATGACTAAAACATGTTTACTTATTACTAATAGAGATATGTATGCGGAGTGAGGCAGCTGAGTGTGTGTATGTGTTCGCAGGCGGCGCTAAGCGGGCCGGCGCGTGCGCACTAACTCACTAACATAAGTTACGTTTTGACGTAAGGCACTAACTACGAACTTGTTAACTTATTACACACTAACATCAGTCGGACAGCGCGCGCTAACTTCTATACAACTATTTTATAATTGTCACAAACATATTTAATATTTAGGTTCAATTTGTTCCATTATCAAACCAATGTATCTGTACCGTGATTGTAGTAAGTTAACAAATATCGAACAATTTATAAATAAATTATACATATGTTATATACAATATTATTATTAGACATGTAAATGATCAATACTTATGATACGTCTGAGAAAATGTTGCTTCCATAAAATTTATGAAAATAATATTGGAAATTATCTACAACTTTTAGTAGAATACAAATTAAACGTAATAGGGTCTACGTATGAATCATCTGGGCAGCCATTCGTCAAACGAAAGGTTATATAAAATATATAATTTAGATATATTTTTATTCTAAAATACGTAATGAGATTTCTAAATCTATATTTTTGCTTAAACTGGTTGTGTACGCACTCATCGAATACTCAGGCTGCCTACAGATGAGCACATAGTTCACATAACCAATATTTAAGTAATTGATGTCTACCTAAAATATTCGATGTATGGTGGGAAACGTCTGGCAGGATAACTAAACAGTAAACAGCTTTTTAATTGGTTTTAATTCTCATTACTTTGGGTGTAATTAACAAAGAGGTTTATTCGTGATTCGTTCCTTTTTTACTACCAACAGATATCGATTTACAGCACCGCATGCTTAGTACACTAATATATGTGTGATCTTCATGATTTCAGTGTACGACTATTCTTTTCGATCATGTATCAACTTAATTCTTATTGTTTACAAACATGCTAACCACTGAACTATTTTGTGTGTTTTTTTCTTTGAATGACAATCTGGTTTTTCCTTTTTTTGTATATTTGAAGCCCAGTAAAAAAATTGTGTTTTGTAGATAATTTAAACGATGTTGTAGTCCGACCGATGGTTTAAAAAATAAATTGAAGCATAATATTATTAAGCGACTAACAGAGCTTGGTCTAGAATCTTAAAATCCTTTTTACTTTTATGAGAATAAAGGCACAAAAAATTATATTTTTATATTACCGGTCTGTCTATAACAGATCACAGTTGCCCTGTAAGAGTTGTGGGTCATCTTTGTGTTGCGCCTTCCATTATCAACTAGCATATTATGGCGGTTACGTTACTCCGAAATGTCTTACAGAGAAGCTGTGAGAGCTTTTGATTTCTAAACTTGTGTTTACAACTTCGACATTTGCATCTTGTATATAACAATACACTAGACGTATGTAGTTCGGGAATGTTCAATTCTCGTAGTTTAAAATACAAAATGGCGTTAAACAAAATGGCCGTAATCTGTCAGTCATTACTCTGTCAGAGGATACTTTTGTGACTTGTCTTCTGAGAAAGGGGTAACAGTCATGCCCTCCCCTCATACATGAGTTGCTTGTTGTACCCTATTTGAAAGGCAATGTTGACACTAAACAACTAG